>NW_027497882.1:0-132248 GCF_021521415.1 Bidens hawaiensis
CGCTTGCTTTTGAGCTTCAAGAACCAAGGAGGGAAGATTGGACTGAATACGGATCGCATGCAACTGGGTCCTTTCCTTGCGACTTAACGCGTCAGCCACTACGTTAGCCTTTCCAGGGTGGTAGCGGATTTCGCAGTCGTAGTCACTTAGGAGTTCAACCCATCGACGTTGTCGCATGTTTAGCTCCCTTTGGTTGAGGATGTGTTGTAGGCTCTTGTGGTCGGTGAAGATGACACATTTCGTACCGTATAGGTAGTGTCTCCATATTTTTAAGGCAAAGACCACAGCACCCAATTCCAAGTCGTGGGTGACATAAATCCTCTCATGACTCTTGAGTTGGCGCGAGGCATAAGCGATGACCTTACCGCGTTGCATTAAGACGCAGCCTAGACCTTGGCTCGAGGCGTCGCAATAAACAACAAAATCATCGTTACCCTCAGGAAGTGACAGGATTGGTGCATGACAGAGTTTATGTTTCAATGTTTGGAAAGCCTCTTCTTGCTCTTGGTTCCAAATGAATGGTTCCCCTTTTTGAGTTAACATTGTGAGAGGCAATACGATCTTTGAAAAGTTCGAGATGAATCGACGGTAGTACCCAGCTAAACCAAGAAATGAACGAATTTCGGTTGGCGTTGTAGGCGCTCCCCAATTTTTGATGGCTTCAATCTTGGCAGGGTCGACATGAATGCCTTCCTTGTTAATGATGTGACCTAAGAATTGAACTTCCCTTAGCCAGAATTCGCATTTGGAGAATTTGGCGTAGAGTTGCTCTTTCCTCAGCAGATCCAAGGTAAGCCTGAGATGAAGCTCATGGTCGGCTTTAGAGCGGGAATAAACGAGAATATCGTCAATGAAGACGATAACAAACTGGTCCAGGTATGGACGACAAACGCGATTCATGAGATCCATGAACACCGCAGGGGCATTCGTCAAACCAAAAGGCATGACTAGGAACTCGTAGTGTCCATAACGAGTTCTGAAAGCGGTTTTCGCGATGTCGTCCTCCATGACGCGTACTTGGTGATAACCTGAGCGTAGGTCGATCTTGGAAAAGTAAGTGGCTCCTTGCAGCTGGTCGAAAAGATCGTCAATCCTTGGTAATGGATACCGATTCTTGACCGTGAGTTTGTTAAGCTCACGATAGTCTATGCACATCCGGAAAGATCCGTCCTTCTTCTTGACGAAGAGGACTGGAGCTCCCCATGGAGATGAACTAGGGCGAATAAAACCCTTGTCTAGTAGTTCCTGTAGCTGGCTCGATAATTCCTGCATTTCTGACGGAGCCAAACGATACGGAGATTTTGCCACGGGGGTTGCACCGGGAACTAATTCGATGTAGAATTCGACTTGTCGGCTAGGAGGTAGTCCGGGTAAGTCTTTAGGAAAAACGTCTGGAAATTCACGCACAACGGGGACATCAGAGAGCTTCTTCCCCAAAGATTTCTTGATGGAGACATGAGCTAGGAAGGCGAGACACTTCTTTCGAAGGCATCGCCGAGCTTTAAAGCAGGAGATTAATTTCAGACATCTGCCTGATCTTTCTCCTTGAATAATTATGGACTCGCCAGAAGAACAAGGAACGCGAATGAGCTTCTCAGCACACACCACTTCCGCGTGGTTGATGGACAACCAATCCATCCCAACAATTACATCGAAACTTCCTAATTGCATAGGGATGAGGTCAATGTTAAGAGACGTCTGATCAAACGTAAGCGTGCAATTGCGAACGATTTTGTTCACTTGGGTAGACTCTCCGTTTGCCATTTCGACAGAGAAAGCGGGGTCTAAGACAGAGGTTCCTAGATTAAGCAATGGGACCAACTCGCTAGAAATAAAACTCCTATCTGCACCCGTGTCAAATAGAATAGAAACCCAGAGATTGTTAAGGATGAACGTACCAGTAATGACGTCAGGATTTTGGCGAGCTTCAGCAGCGCCAATAGTAAAGGCTCGGCCTCGGGCCGGAGGAAGATTTGCAAGACGAGGACACCTGCTCCTGAAATGGTCCGTGGCTCCACACTCGAAACAGCTTCGAGTGTTGCTGGGTTGGGAACTGCTGCTCTGTATTGCCAGTTGATTACCTTGAAATCTGCAGCGTTCCGCTAGGTGCCCCAAACGTCCACAGTTCGTGCATTTCCAGCACGGGGTTCCGGCAGGGTGATGAAATTGGCAAGTGCCGCACTTGGGGTGAACCCCAGTGTACTCCCTCTTTGGCCTTCCAGAAGGGGTGGGAGCAGGAGCGACAGAGCTGATTGGGGTTGCGGGAGTAACCATCGCGTAACTGCTAGCCTTACGCTTTTTGATGCGGTTGATCTTTTTGGATGAGCCCTCAGCGGCCTTGCCCGTACCTTTGGCTAGGACCCCAGTCTTAACCTGGTCCTGGGTCAGTCGGGCAGCTAGTTCAATGGCCGCTTGTAGGGTTGATGGGTCAGCCCCGATAACGATTCCACGGACAGTGTCAGGTAGGCCATTGATGTAAAGCTCAATAGCCCGGGAGGGAGGGGTGACCAAGTGTGGTACGAGAAGGGAGAGCTCGTGAAAACGCTCCGTGTACCCTTGGTGATCAGCGCCCTTCATTTTGTGCACCCAAAACTCAGCTTCAAGTTTCTGCACCTCACTGCGAGGTACGAACTCGCGGGTAACCAAAGCTACAAATTCCGACCAGGTCATGGCCAAGGCAGCCTCACGCCCGCGGGTTCTTATCTCGTTGTTCCACCAGGTCAGCGCGCGTTTAGACAACATGCTTGCCGCGTGCGTGACTTTCAGTGTCTCAGGGCACGAGCTAATAACAAAGGCAGCCTCCAACTTTTCGATCCACTGGAGGAGACCAACGGCGCCTTCTGAACCGCTGAAGCTGGTGGGTTTGGTAGCCATGAAGTCCTTGTATGGCTTATTTGCTGGTTCATTTGCGTTCTGAGCTGGAATTTGGTTGGCCCCAGAGGTTCCTTCTTGCCTCAGCCCCTGGCTGATGGCTGTTACCATGCCTGGTAACACAGCCGCGATCTGCTGGGCTATAAGGTTGGCTAGATCAGCGGAGTCCAAGGGGGCGGGTGCACGTCTGGGAGGCATTCTTGACAAAACGAAAAAAAAACGAGCGTTAGATAGAATCGGTGACACGCCAAAGATTAAGAATAGAGGACATAGATTATACCAAGAACACAGAATGACATGGCTCAAGAGATTAACAGTTAATATACAACACATAAGCACGCAGCACGTAAATAAGTGTAGACATGTGATTGTGATGCATGAGCTATCTAGAGTCAAGGATCCTAGGTTATAGTCTAGGTCGGTTTCCTAATTCCCTATAACCACTGGCTCTGATACCAATCTGTCACACCCCGATCGTGATGGCGGAATAATCGAGGCGTGGCGACTAAGTCGTGATTGTTGAGCACAATAGTATAAAAGTCTAAATGCAAAAACATAACCAAAATGTCAAATATTACACCATCCAGGTAACATGAAACAAATTGTTTTAATACAAAATATCAAGTTTCCAAACAACTCCTAGACTAGCCTTCATCTCTCTAAGGCCTCTAAACTTGCTAGGGATTTCTTGCTGCATTATTTCCTGAAAACATGTAACAAACTGTCAACTACATAAAGTAGATGAGTGAATTCATAGGTTTAAAGAAAAAGAGTTTATACACAAACATACTAGTATAGGTTGTAGGGGTTTATATATAGGGTGTACCTGCGGCTAACCCACCACTCCTACAACTTATACTACTATGTTTGGATATAATACCCGGTTTTAAGATGGTTTGTAAGAAAAGGTCTCTTGGTTTTCCCAAAGAGGTCTTTGTAGTAAGTAAAACATGAAATGTTCTCCTGGACTCTCAGCGGGCTTATTATTCTCCCCTTAGAGTCGTTTGTGATAAGATTACTCAAAGATTTGTGGTCTCCCAACGGTACATGTAGCACATAGCAGTTAAGCATAAATAAGGACATATAGATTTGAGCATGCTAAGTTTACTAGATAAACCAACACCAAGATCCCACTGTTTACTAGTATCCAAGATGATGGTGAATAAATGATGATGATGATGAATGATGATGAAACTCAATGATCACACAAGACTTGATTGATCCCACGCAAGACTTAAACCAAGACTACCTCGTTCTTGTCATCCAGGACTCAGCTAGGTTCTACCGAGAGTAGGATAGACTCCCCAAAGAATCCTGGGTTCCCTTGGTCCCTACCGAGACTAGTATAGGTCCTCAAGAGTTATGGATTTCACCGAAACTAGTATGAAATCCCAAGAGTTACGAGTGCCACCGAGAATAGAATGCCACTCATGGTCGCGAGTTCTACCGAGAGTAGAATAGACTCTCGCGTCCAATTCAACTCATGATGCTTTGATCTCTAGATTTCCATGCTGACACAATGACTATGATGATATGAATATGATTCCCATTCCCATGATGTCAATGTTCATAGATTTTCCCATACTCATTGATTTCCAATGTTCTTAGATCTCCATAAGTTGATGGGTTTTCCCCATGTTCATAGATTTCCAAAGTTTATAGATTCTTAAAAAGCTTGTGGATTTCCGCACGTGTGTAGAAATCCAAAAGTTTATAGTTTAAAGAGTGTTTACATAAATGATTTTATCCAAACGTGTAAAGTTACCATGTTTCCACCCCATAGTTTTGAAAAGCTTAATAAGGGGCTATGAACTCACCTTGATCTCGGGTTAGGATGGTGCTACAATAGATCTCCTTAGCCTAGAGTTGAACATATATATAAGGTTAACAACGTGCTATAAGTCTAAGAAAACGAGCTTACGCGGCCTCGAGCAAAAACTGGGTTTTAAAGACGAAAACAGCTTGGTTCTGGCTTGATTCGATCGAATAGGAACACGTTCGATCGAATAGACACACATTCGATCGAATCTGAGGCACACTCGATCGAACTAGAAACACATTTGGTCGAACCAGTTGGAAAAACTCGTTCGGTCGAACATGGAACTTGTTCGATCGAATAGACACTCGTTCGATCGAATACGAAACTCATTCGGTCAAATGAGTTGGAGACCATTCGGTTGCTTTCCTATTCGATCGACTGGACTGATTCGATCGACTGGTTCGATCGAATGAGTCTGATTCGACTCCTTCAAGCTGGGCGACGGAGAAACCTACGGGTTTTTCAGATTTTCCAGATTTTTGACCCAAAATCGAAGTTTTTGACATGGAAATGCTCGGGATTGAAAGGGCTATCGATTCCTAGTGATTTTAAACACAAAAGCCTGCATTTTGACACCTAAACAAGACGGTTTTTGACCCGAAAACTCTAGAAACGAAAATGGGTGTTTTTGCTCGATTTGAGGCCGAAAATGGTTATGAAAATGGATGATTTTCAAGAAGATCTTACCAAGAATAACAACAAACAGATTTGTGGACTCGGATTTGAAGTTTGAAGACTTTCTCTCTCTAGTTTCTCTCTCTAGAATGAGAGTGTTTGGGTGGGAAGTGTTGGTGAAAATGAAAGAGATGGTGTAAGAATACTTGATTTTCCGCTTAAATACTCGGGTGACTCGGGTTCGGGTTTAGGCTACCGACGGGTCAAGACTAGTCGAGTTCTTAAGTTCTTAAACAAACTAAAACTTTTTCAGCAAAACTTTTATAAAACCGTTTTCCGAATAATTATTTGAAATCTTTTTAAATAAGAACATTTAATTTTTCTAAAGCATAAAAATTAATATTTTTCAGGCGTAAATGTCGTTTTATAAAATAAACATTTTAAATGATAAAAGCAGATTTTTCCAATGATATGGGTTCCGAACTTATCGTCCAGAATCCCAAAGTCTATAGTTTCCGATGATTTCACGATCCTAGTTTACCAATCGAATTTCAGGGCGTTACAAGCACCAGCCACAGCATCCATACCTGAACAACACAAACGGGCTAAGTTAGATCTCTGAAGCAGCTGTTCTTAACTTCGCTGTTATACCAGTAGCGAAGTTAAGATGTAGCGAAGATGGTAATTTCGCTGGACACATAACTTCGCTAGACGTGAAGAGTTCAAACACAGAGTGTAACAGGGTTACTATACTCAAGCGAAATTGCAAAACATGGACATAACAGGTTTCAAAAAAGAGGTTTTCAAAGTGAGGGAAGTTAGGTTTAACTTCGCCCCTGCCCAACTTCGCCGTAACCCTAACTTCGCCGCATAAACGGCGCACCATGAACACTCAGTTAAGTTGAAGAATGGTCAATCAGAGAGTGATTACATGAATAGGATAATGCGATTAAGATTTCGAATAACTTATTTATATCAAAACAATCTTAACTCGAGTTGAAAAAGGTGCCTTTAGGGTTTTATAAGAAAATCGACTTAAAACTGTCATTGAGTAACAAATTAATAACCAAGTAACACAAATTATGCATCAAGAGAACTTGTGGAACCTTAATCATAGAGGAAAAACAGATGTAGAAGATGTTGATTCAGAGGTAAGTTCGCCGAGGGTTTAAGTTTAAAAGATTTGACCAAAAGTTTGACCTTGTCTGTCTTTTATACTGTCTATGAAAACCTAGAGGCAAAGTTAAGTTAACTTCGCCCGATTGTTAAGTTCGCCAGGGTATAAGTTCGCTAGAAAGACAACTTCGCCATAGCGAAGTTAATTTTTTAAACAAATCAATCAAAAACGAGTAACCAAGATTTTTATGAGAAAAACCATAAGACAAACTACATAACAAAGGTTAAATAAACGGGATCAAATTTCAGTCTTGCAAAAACCCAGGATGTTTTAGAAAAGATCCGAACAGGAATCATACTGATTAAGAGGCTGCCACACAGATCCATGTTCAGCGTTATTATGACATAGAGAAACAGGTTATAGGCAGGTATAAAACTTAGTATGGTTTTCATTGCTTCTGTGATACGGATTAAGTTCAATTAAACTCAAAATTTAGATGGACATCACTTGAGAAATTGTGATGCCTCCTATCTATTCTCAAGGCGTATTTGGCTTTCCACTGATCACCCCAATTTGACTTCGACCCGTAGTGTCTGATTAATCATTATGCACGAGTCATCTCTTCGGCACTTTCAAATTGCTTTCACAAGACTCAATTGATGCTATATCTTTGATATTTGTGACTTGATGAACTTAGTAAAGTTTTTTTTTTAACTATAACGAAAGCCTGCAAGTCCCGAATCTGGATCACTGCAAAAACTAACATAATCTTCGCGGGGGATCAAGACACTCACGGGCTCGTGTATGACTGGGTAATCACTTTTCTACCTATCATTCGGTGAGATATATGTAGAGACATGCACATTTCAAAATGACTCTCCACAGTAAATCGAGTATTTTTAGTTTGTATCACTTTTACTTTTACGCACCATAGAAAGCTACCATAACATACAATGACTGTTCTAGAGTCTTTTAGGCCTAATTACTTCACTGGTTAGGCACACAAAATCAGTTTATCTATCACTTTCCAAGGTTGGATCAATTTTCACTTTCAACACTAATATTGAAACTTCTTGCGAAGTTATAGACTGAAAAAATATATCATTTATCCCAAAAAAAATTTTTAAATTCAGACGCCCCAATCAAGTCAAAGTCTTTAGGTAAACGGCTATCCTGAAGATCCAGTGGATAGGCAGGACCAACCACTTAAGAATATGTGTCCCTCCGACTAAGCATGATCGACTAATTTTCAGCGAAAGAACAAAACACATCATAACCGCCCCGGTCACTTTCAGTTATTAGGTTAATGGATATCCTTATAGTCTACAAGTAGATGTAAGGACCAAACATATTCAGGAATATGTTTAGTTTGTATCACTTTTACTTTTACGCACCATAGAAAGCTACCATAACATACAATGACTGTTCTAGAGTCTTTTAGGCCTAATTACTTCACTGGTTAGGCACACAAAATCAGTTTATCTATCACTTCCAAGGTTGGATCAATTTTCACTTTCAACACTAATATTGAAACTTCTTGCGAAGTTATAGACTGAAAAATATATCATTTCTCCCAAAAAAAAAATTTTAATTCAGACGCCCCAATCAAGTCAAAGTCTTTAGGTAAACGGCTATCCTGAAGATCCAGTGGATAGGCAGGACCAACCACATAAGAATATGTGTCCCTCCGACTAAGCATGATCGACTAATTTTCTGCGAAAGAACAAAACACATCATAATCGCCCCGGTCACTTTCAGTTATTAGGTTAATGGATATCCTTATAGTCTACAAGTAGATGTAAGGACCAAACATATTCAGGAATATGTCCTTCAAACTTAAGTTACCGACATAGTTTTCAGCGATAGTGATGTTTTTTTTATAATAATGAAAACACACAGAAAACAAGGTTACACGGGATTGGTCATCCCATTAAGCTCAATGAGGTTTTGAAAACGGGATCGGTCAAAAGCTTTTGTAAAAAAATCGGCAAAATTATCCAGTGAATCAATCTTTTCAAGCACAATTAATTTCTTCTCAGCACAATCCCGTATGAAATGATGACGAATGTCAATATGTTTAGTTTTACTGTGTTTAACGGGATTGTTAGTTACTGAGATAGCAGCAATGTTATCAATGCAAATAGGAGTTTGAGTGAAATTCAGACCATAATCGCGCATTTGTTGTTGTATCCATAAAACCTTGGAGCAGCAGTTCGATGCTGCCATGTACTCTGCTTCGCAGGTTGATATAGTTACAGAGGTCTGCTTCTTGCACTTCCACGATACCAATCTTCCTCCAAGAAACTGACAGCCACCTGTTGTTGATTTCCTGTTCAGATTGCATCCTCCATAGTCGGAGTCGGTGTATGCTACCAGTTCCAGATCTCCTCCTTTTGAATACCAGAGACCGAACTTGGGCTTTCCTTTAATATACCGGAAAATCCTCTTCACTCCCTTCATGTGTGATTCCTTGGGGTTTGCCTGAAAACGAGCACAAAGACAAACTGCAAACATAATATCAGGTCTAGAAGCAGTTAAATACATTAAAGAACCTATAATTGTTCGATACTGAGTGGGATCCACATCGTCATCACTTTCTGAATCAGCACCCAGTTTGTGATTCACACGGATTGGAGTGTCAAACGGGGTGGAGTCGTCCATCTTAAATCGCTTGAGGACATCATAGACATATTTAGTTTGATGAATGAACATGCCATCCTTCTTCTGAACTACCTGTAAACCCAAAAAAAAGGTTAATTCCCCCATGACGCTCATCTCAAACCTTTTCTTCATGACTGTCTCAAACTCCTGACACATAGAGATTTTTGAGGCAGCAAAGATGATGTCGTCCACATAGACTTGGATAAGAAGAAAACTACTCCCATTCTTTTTTACAAACAAAGTATTGTCGATCTTCCCTCTCTCAAATCCATTGTCCAGCAAGTAATCTGACAGTGTTGCGTACCAAGCTCGTGGGGCCTGATGTATGCCATATAATGCTTTGCTGAGCTTGTACATATGATCCGGAAAGTCTGGGTCTGGGAAATCCGGAGGTTGCTCGACATATACCACTTCATCGACTTTTCCGTTAAGAAACACACTTTTAACATCCAACTGAAACACTTTCATCTCTTTGTGTGCAGAAAAGGCCAGGAGCAAATACTTCATTGTAGTCTATCCCTTCCTGTTGGTTAAACCCTTTGACAACTAATCTAGACTTGTTACGAATGATCACCCCTTTCTCATCTCTCTTGCATTTGAAAACCCACTTAGTACCGATTGCAGTCACATCATGTGGTTTTTCAACCAACTGCTATACTTCCATTTTATCAAACTGTGCTAGTTGTTCTTGCATGGCTTCTACCCACGAGCTATCCTTCAATGCCACCTGATAGTTCTTTGGTTCAATCTGACTGATGAAGCAGGCATACAAGCATTCATTCATAATACCAGTGTCTCTAATGCTTGAATACACACATATGTTTTCCTCCACACTTCTTCTGGTTCGCACACCATCGAAAGGGTTACCGATCACATTCTCCAGGGGATGATCCTTGTGGATCTTAGAAGTTTGAACGAGATCCACTTGTAAGTTTTCCTCAAGATTCGAAGAGAGTTCATCTGAGTTGTGTTGAGTGTGAAACGGATTGAAAAAATCTTCTTCATTTGAGACAGCAGGCGATTCAACGACATTTCGAGTGGTAATGTGCTTTTCTCTACATTCTGGATGATGTATGACGGTCTCTTTTTCATCGAATAGCATTTGAGTGGCCATTCTTTCTTTAGTCCCTGCAAAATCCAAGTCAAATTAAAAGATTTAAATAACTTATCATAGTCGAAGGCCTCTACCGGTCCCATGCTTGGCTTTGGTGGCTTATAACTGGTAATGTCAGTGTTACAGACCACCTCAACCCTGTTGTTCGATAGGTTAAAGATTATTCTGTTGGGTGTCCCAACAACGTAGCCTACGAGAATACCCTCGTCAGCCTTCTCACCGAACTTTGAGTTAGTCTTTAAAATCGAACATGGGGACCCAAAAGGTTCAAGACCTTTCAGATTAGGCTTTCTACCATGCATAATTTCATATAACAAGTTTTATTCAATCTTTTAACAGTTAAAACACGATTAAGTATATAGCAGGCTGTGGCTACAGCCTCAGCCCAGAACACCATGGGAAGTTTAGCGTCTGCCAGCATAGTCCTGGCGCCTTCAATTAGAGTTCTGTTCTTCCACTCAGCTACCCCATTCTGTTGCTGAGTATATGGTGCCCTAAACTAATGTTCAATCCCTTTCGGCAAACAAAACATCTCCATTTTATAGTTTTTGAATTCTGTGCCGTTGTCACTCCTGATGAACTTGACCTTTCCCCCAACAATATTTTCTACTTAGGTAATCAAGTTGATCACCAACTGAACTGTCTCATCTTTTGTCTTCAGAAAATAGACCCATGAGTAACGCGAGTAATCATCAGTCACAACCAAGCAATATGACGTGCCACCTAGACTTTTGACATTTACGGGACCAAACAGATCCATATGAAGTAAATCCAGAATAGTGACAATTGAGTTAACCCTTTTGGAGTGATGTGGTTTCTTGTGTTGCTTTCCTTTCTTGCATGATACGCATTGGTCTTCAAAGTTGAAACTTTTTAAAGGAACTCCCAGTACCAGTCCATTCTTCATAATATAATTCATCTTCCAGAGATGGATATGACCCATTCTTCGGTGCCACAATTCCGACTCAGACTCCGATGCTTTTGACAGTAGACATGATTCTTCCGTCGCTATCTCTGTTGACCGCATGTCCATGAGCTTTCATCACAATCCAGGTATTAGGAATCTTGAAACCGGGATAAAGCACGAGAGCCTCATCCTTGGTAAAATGCACAGTGTATTCTTTGTCACATATCTGAGAGACACTCAAGAGATTGTGCTTCAACACCTCCACGAAATTTACCTTCTCCAACTTTATTCTACCATCTGTAACCATACCGATTCCAGTAATTTTTCCTCCACTTTCTCCAGCAAAACTACCCCTTCCTCCTTGAACAGCTTTCCAATCACGTAACAATCTCTTTTACCCGTCATGTGCCGGGAACAGCCACTGTCGACAACCCACATGTTGTTCACAGCCCTTTTCGACTGTTCCTGCACAATTAAAGAAACATATTAAAAAGGAGGGACCCAAGACCTGTTGGTCTTGGGTTGATCAAATCGATTAAATAGTATCCAACTCCTCGGCTGCCCAAAGTTCCGGTGAGGGAAGTTTCTATTCGAGCTGAATGGTGGATATCTAGAAAATTTGTTATGAGGCCAATTGAACAATCCTGAGTTTCTAGCATTCTTGTATTCAAAATTACCTGATCTGTGGTTTCTTTTGTAAAATTGAGGTTGGTTTCTTTGAAAACTTGAATTTTTCCAACGATTAAAGTCGGGGGCTTTATTATTATTACCAGTATCAGTTTTAAAGTTCGTTTGATTATTAGTTAGCCTCATATTTCTATAATTTTTCCTTTTCAGAGGACATTCATTGACAAGGTGTCCTATCTTGTTACACCTGAAACAACTCCTGTTGGGACAACTAGTGTCTGTCCGAACATTCGTTTCAGAAGTTGTAGCAGAAGATGGGGCTGTGTTACTGACAGGTTGTCTAACATAGGGGGGAACGAAAGGGTTTAAAGAAGATTTCTTTTCATAAAAAACATAACTCTCCCCCCGTTTGAGTAACACAACTTCATCATCTTTGTTGACAGAGTTGACGGAATTTGAACCTTGACTTGTGACAGGAGAACTTGTCTGACCAGTTTCGTTACTAACATTAATATTAACGTTAGTATTGCTTTTATCGACTTTAACGGGTACCGTGTTGACGCTCACATTACCCATTACAGTCTGATCAGATTCAGCACTTTCAGATGACTGATTACAAGGATTATAAATATAATTGTTATTGAAAGGTGGTGGAACCTCATTATATCCAATTCCCCCTTTGTTGATAGGAGTTCATTGAACACTTAGGGCATGATCAAGCATCACGGATGAATTCCTAAACTGTTCAAGCTTCCTATTTAATCTACCACTTTTACTTGGTAATCAGCTATCTGTTTATCCTTTTCAGCTATAATTTTAGTCTTTTCTTCCACGACTTCATAGCTTAAATCGATGACTTGGATTTTCTCAGCAAATGTGGCCTTAAGGCTTCTTATATCTTTTTCACTAGCTTTTATTTTTACAGAGAAACTATTTTTTTTATTTTTAGAAAAGTGGTGCTCCTCTTTTAACGTTTTTAATTCTTTATCCAAGTTAACATACTGATCAGTTAAAGCATTTAATTGTTCAGAAAATTTCTCACATTGTTCACACTGAGATTCCGAACATACCTCTGAGAGCTGATCATTTACTTCTACCATGTATGCTTGATTCTCCACTGATTCTTTGTCACATCTTCCACTTTCTATGTTTACCAGATTTGCTTGTTCAATCACCTCCCCAACTTGTATATTCCATTTATACCCACCGTTCTGTTGAGACACCATAGCTTTAATTTCATTTCCACTTCCATTCTAGTGAGTAGGCCTGTTCTGACTTCGTTCGACTCTTTCATTCGTACACTCCCTAGCAAAGTGTCCATTCTGTTGACAGTTGTAGCAGCAAACCTTTGACTTGTCGAACCCCGGTCTCTTTCCAACGAATTTTCTACCAGTCTTCTTCATAAACCTTTTCACTCTTCTTACAATCATTGCCATTTGCCACTGAAGATCCATTTCTTCCATGTCATCAGCATCTATCTGATCATAGTCCTCATCCAAGGTGCAGGGTCAACTATCTTTCCCTTGATGTAGTTCTCATATGAGGCGATGAAAGAGGCATAAAGAGCAAACTGTTGTTCAGCTGATTTCACACTCATAGACATTTGTGAGTAATTCTTGTTAGAGGCACTGGTTGAGGAGTTACCGGCTGAGGATTGAGGTTTTGACGAGCTACTTCCACCCGCTACAAAGCATATGTCACCATCCATATTCATCACCATATGACCATCTTGAGTTGGGTTTGGTTCACCTCCCAAGTAATACGCAGTTGATTCTGATTTAGAGCTTGAGTTTGGAGACCTTTTTGCACCATACATTCCCAGATCCTGAACCTGATCTGTAGGAGTCTCTTTCCTTATCATATTTAGCTCATAATTACGTAACTTATTGACCACTGTTTCCAAATCAAAAGTTTCAAACTCTTTATCTTCTCTCATCAAAACTGTGTATATATCCCATTTTGGTGGGAGAGCATCTAGAAGCTTTTTGACAATTTCAGGCTCTGTGTAATTCAAGGAGTAGGTATTCAGTTCTGTCATCAAGTGATAATATCTTGTGATGATGTCATCAAGTGACTCATTCTTAAATCCTTTGAACACCGAGAATTGAGTTTTCAACAATTTCGACTTTGAGTTACGAATCCCGACATTACCTTCATTGCGATTCTCTAAGGCTTTCCAAAGTTCTCTGGCAGATTTGTACTTTCTGAAAGTATGTAGAATCTCTTGAGGTAATGCCATGGTGATTGCTGCTAATGCTTTACTTTCAGCCTCATACATTTTCTTATTGTACTTCTTAAGATGTTATCGACCTTCAAACATAGCTGTTGGAGGGATGTACCCATCTTGAATGCAGACCCACATCTTTGCATCTTGATACTTCACATATTGTTCAAACCAATCTTTCCATGCAACAAACTCAGTTCCTTTCAGAAGTTTTGGAGCTTTAGTAGCTAAACCAGCTTCAACTTCCCTCTTTACCAATTTTGTGATGTTTACTGAAGTCATACTTGAACGAAACGAGACCAAGAACCCAAACACTATATTATGTGAACAGTGAACAACGAAGTTACTAGAACTTCGCTACAGGATAACTTCGCTTGCCCCCAACTTCGCTTATCAATAACTTCACCTAAAGATAACTTCGTCAATACTCAACTTTGCTATGTTATCAACTTCGCTGTTTTACTAACTTCGCTGAAGGACAACTTCGCTAGAACAATAACTTCGCTTGAAGCTATATCTTCATTGAAAACCCTAGTTCCTATGACAGAAACTTCGCTGGGAGCTCGGCTTAGATCTGAAACTTAGATTCTTTGATTTCAAAAGTTGTGGGGGTAACAATGAAGTGCGATTTGAAGGGTATAGTTGAGAAACAAGCAAAAGAACAGTATATCAACGTGAAATGATTCCTAGAAAAGGCTATCGGAATAATTTTAACACTCGTGTGATAATCCCGAACCACACAATCGCGAGCAAATGCTTTGATACCAGTTGTAGGTTCCCGGCCGGATCTACACAAGAGTATCTCGTAACACGAGGGTGCGGAATCCCCTACGTATATGATACGAGTGATAACACTACGAACACGTAAGTCACACGTAAACACACGAATATATAGAAATACTTGTTATATTGCAAAGACAATAACCAAAGACCAAACACGTAACACCAGAGTGTCACCAAAACACAGCCGTCACTACTACTCTAAATTAGCTGAAGTTAGGGTATTAATAATACGTCGACTTCGCCTAACATACTAGGCGAAGTTGTCCCTAACTTCGCTACTCAGCAAGTTCGCTTAAACAAAACGTAAACTAACAAGTTCAACACAATAAGAACAATGTCACGATAACAGACGCAAATAAACACAAGATAAATGAACTAATGGCATCATGCCCCAACAACCATGTATGCTTGATCCTCCACTGGTTCATTTTCACATCTTCCAGTTACAATATTCACCAAATTCGCTTGTTGAATCACCTCCTCAACCTTGATGTTCCAATTGTACCCACCGTTCTGTTGAGACACCATGGCTTTTGCTTTAGTACCATTCCCAATCCCGTTTTGTTGAGTAGCCCTGTTTTGACTCCGTTCAACTCTTTCATTTGTACACTCTCTTGCAAAGTGTCCATTTTGTTGACAGTTGTAGCAACGAACCTTTGACTTGTCGAATCCTGGTCTCTCTCCCGCGAACTTTCTTCCAGTCTTCTTCGTAAACCGTTTTACCCTTCTTACTATCATCGCCATTTGCCATTGCAGATCCATTTCTTCCGTGTCATCAACATCTATCTGATCATAGTCCTCATCCAAGGTTGCAGGGCCAACTATCTTCCTTTGATGTAATTCTCATAAGACGCAATAAAAGAGGCATAAAGAGCTAATTGTTGTTCAGCAGATTTTACACTCATAGGCATCTTTGAGTAATTTACACTTGAAGAACTAGTGGAAGAGTTACCGACTGAGGATTGAGGTTTTGAAGAACTACTTCCACCAGCTACAAAGCATATATCTCCATCCATATTCATTACCACATGACCATCTTGAGTAGAGTTTGATTCACCACCGGAGTAATAAGCAGCCAATTCTGGTTTAGAGCTTGAGTTTGGAGAGCCTTTTGCACCATACATTCCCGGATCCTGAACTTGATCAATAGGAGTCTCTTTTCTTATCATATTAAGCTCATAATTACGTAACTCGTTGACCACCATTTCCAAATCAAAGGTTTCAAACTCTTTATCTTCTCTCATCAAAACTGTGTATATCTCCCATTTTGGTGGAAGAGCATCCAAAAGTTTTTCTACAATTTCAGCCTCCGTGTATTTTATGGAGTAGTTGTTCAATTCTGTTATCAAGTGATAGTATCTTGTGATGATGTCATCAAGTGATTCATTTTTAAAGCACTTGAACATTGAGAATTGAGTTTTCAACAATTTTGACTTTGAGTTTCGAATTCCAACGTTTCCTTCAAAGCGGTTTTCTAACGCTTCCCACAATTCTCTAGCGGACTTGTACTTTCTAAACGTGTGTAGAACCTCTTGAGGTAGTGCCATGGTTATTGCTGCAAGTGCTTTACTTTCTGCCTCATACATCTTCTTTTCATCATCTTCCATCTTATTATACTTCTTAAGTTGCTCCCGACCTTCGAACATAGTTGTTGGAGGGATATATCCATCGTGAATACATACCCACATCTTGGCATCTTGATATTTCACGTACTGCTCAAACCTGTCTTTCCAAGCAACAAAATCAGTGCCTTTAAGTATCTCTGGAGCTTTAGTCGCTGACCCAGCTTCAACTTCCATATTTACCAGTTCGGTGATGTTTATCGAAGTCATACTTAACCGAAATGAGATATGAAACAAATTCAAAATTTATTCCGTGAACAGTGAATGGCGAAGTTAGGATTAACTTCGCCTTGTGTTAACTTCACTTCGGGCGAAGTTAGAAAGTATAAATTAACTTCACTTTCTATTAACTTCACCAAACAACTTCGCCAGTTCACAACTTCGCCCGTTATAACTTCGCCAAAACCCTAATGACAGGTGACGGCAACTTCGATGGATATTGTATCTGATTTTGAGTACTGTTTTTCTGATTTTGGATGGTTCAAAGGTAGTAGGGAGTGCGACGGGGTTAATATGGTGTAGGAATGGATTGAATGAAAGGTGTTTTAAGTGAAACAATTCCGCGAAAAGACTAGCGGAACAATATTAACAATCGTGTGATAATCCCGAACCACACAATCATGAGCAAAAGCTTTGATACCAATTGTAGGTTCCCAGCCGGATTTACACAGGAGTATCTCGTAACACGAGGGTGCGGAATCCCCTACATATACGATACGAGTGTTTACACGAGAGACACGTAAAGAACACGTAACACGTAAAGACAAAGGATTACTTGTTACTATGTAAAGAGCCGAAACACCAAACAAGTAAATCAATGTCTTACAAAACGGATCTGCCAAAAAAACCTTACAAGAAAATGGCGTAAGTTAGGTTTATATAACCCACGACAACTTCGCCTAACATCCTAGGCAAAGTTGTCTATAACTTTGCCAAACCACAAGTTCCCTAAAACCAAATAACCAAACTAACGAGTTCATCAAGACATAATAACAATGTAACGATTATAGACACGATAGACTCGAGACCAATGAACTACTGACATAGTGCACCAACAATACCGATTAAGGTCCATTCATTAAACATTCTTAATGAATGGAGACGAACAACAACTTATAGCCTCATTCATTAAACATACTTAACAAATGGGCGTATATAAACGAACAAATGGGACTGGTAATTAGCAAAATGCCCATACAATAATATAAGATAAATTACATTAGTTACAAAGACTCGAGACGACCAAAACAGTGCACTAACAAACTCCCCCTAGTCTCATGCTCTTTGTCTTTACTTTACTTGAACCGCTTCGATTTCCAATCAGCTCAACTATGCACTCCAAACGCGTGACAAACACGAACAACGCGTTGGAATTGCCTAGCGCGGTCATAATCTTCAATATTAGAAAAAAGAATCTCGTTCTGGAACTGTACATCGTTGTCGGTCTATGATAAGTTGAGGAGCCACATTAGATCGATGACTCGCGCAAACTCAGTCTTCAAACCTGTTCCCAAAACGATAACCTATTCGCTCGTTCGGTTGTCGTAATACCACCGGTTGAACATCTTGTAAAGACTTTGCGGAAACGTCTTTACAGACACTTGTTTCATCGTTCTTGGTGGCTTAACCTTAACTACGAGCTTCCTCCAACCAGTTTGCGGATCAATCTCATCGATGTATTTCGTGGTTGGTACCTGCGGCTCAAAACTTTTAAATCCGTGATTGAACACAAAAAGTGATGTTGGTGAAACCATCCTGCCAGTTGATTTCTACCACGGTTGATAAACGACCGATTGGCGAGAGTCCGCACGTCCCACCTCGAAAAAAGAGAGAACGCCAGTAATATATTGATAATACCGCACACCGTTCTCCCACTTAATTATACAAACCCTCATATCCGGATCATACAACCATGACAAAATGTCCCCTTTGACGGTTGTCACTGCCTTGAATGTCGTCTTTTGGTTTGCCTTTGAACGTGCACTGACCTCCATCTGGTTCTCTTTATCAAGATAACGATAAGCTTCGATAATCTTAGAGGTTTGGGATTTGTTGTGGGTCCCAAACCACCCTTCAGCATCAGGATCCATTAACCTCGATTCTTTATCCGATATTTTACCTTTCTTCTTTGTTGTCTTCTCTAGATGTTCATCGACAACTTTAACATGTTCATCAGTAAAGAATAGAACACCCTGATCAACATTAGAACGCGTATAAAGATCTAAATATTTCTCTGCCATCACATCTTCAACCGAATATCCTCATAAATAACGACGTATCTGTAGGTGGAATAATCGTATCAACTTAAACCCCCTCGTCATTAATTACTTCTACATCCTCCTCTGCTTCCAAAGCATCCATCTCTTCATCATTTAAACTAAACAACAATGAAATATGATCATGAATAGGGCAAAGTTCACCAACTCACCCTCCTCGATCTCTTCTGCATTCACAGATAACATCACGATACCCTTCTCATAGTCCATAAATAATATCGTGTTGGCTTTGATTGACTCAATAGGAGTTACATTAGTAGTATCTTGATATACTACCATTTTTCAATCATCACCAGCCCCAACACCACTAATACAAGTAGACGTACCTTCTACTTGTTTCGGCTCACTACCACTAGATCCAGCCGCATCAGGATCTTTATCATTATCATCGTTCTTCAATTTCTTCAATGCATCATCTTTACACTTTAATTGAAGAATAAGTTCCTCATGTTCCTTTATTTTCTCCCCCTGAGCTGTAACAAGCTCACGGAGTTCCCGGGTCTGTTTCTTGAAATAAGAGATGTAGCTTACCAATCGTCGTTGATTCGTCTGCATTTGACCTTTTTAATGATGATCGACGACCATTTGATTCTCTTGGAGATGAATCAAACTCAACAACATGTCCATCTGTTGAGCAAGCAGAAAGATATGAAATGTAGGAGGTACATGCTGCACCGTACCTTGTGGACGGGTAACCCTCATAATCGATAAAGCCAAAGGCTGCATCTGCATCGTTGTTATAGCTGGAGAGGTAACCATAGAGGTAATCGAAGATGTTGGCATCAAAGAAAGCAACGATTATGGATCCAAAGCAAATCTCGGGTCTGTTGATGCTGTCGTTGCAAGAGTAACGACCGGGGGTGCTAACAGTAGGCGACACCACCAGCATTTTTTGAGTATACGACTTTGGTATTTGTGGTCTAATTTCCACACCATCTCCCCTCGTAACACAACTTTTCAGCGGTTTATCTTTCATCACCACTTTTCCCTTCTGTTTAAGTCGAACAGCTGCAGAACTAGCTGCCTCAACCTCAATCTGCCTCCTGTCTCCCCCGTTACCACCATCACCACCACCATCTTCATCATCAATCCCACCATCGTTCCTACCTGGTCCCAATTCTCGTTTAGAAACCGAATCGTCATGGATCCAACGGTCATTAGAAGGACATAGATAATCTGGATTCGCCAGATGACCAATCAAACGTTTGGCCTTCAGTTTATCCTCAACCGTCTGCTTATGATATGTCTTCATACGCTTCATCGTGTCAGCAGTTTTGTGTTCTAATACTAACACATCGTCCGTCAAAGTTTGATCAATCTAGAGATCAAGTATTGAGTCCTGAGTAATCAGTTGGAGGAATCCCGGATACATAAGAAACTTGTTTCTACGATGCTTGACCAGGCAGCTCTCTTTGATATGATAAAATATGATCTCAGAGAAATTGAATGGTTTGTTCAATATCAGAGCGAAGAATGCTGATTGCAGCATGATCTTGCATTCGTCAAAACCACCTTTGAATCCCCTAAGGCAGTGAATAGGAAAGTGCAGCAAGTAATTGTACTGTTTGCACAAGTAGGCCTTGTTGTACTGGGAATGGTCCAGGTCACCCTTATAAAATAATCGCTGAAACAATCAACGAATGAACGTCCTATCAAATTCAAAAAGATTATCCATGTTATCAGCAAATCGAAGAACACGACGTATCACACCAGGAGTAATAGTGATGGTCTTATTATTTACCACAACAACGATATGATTCTCAGCCTCCACATAACGAGCGGTATCCCATAAAGGACGTATCACGCTAAAATGTACGGGGACATGAGCGGATATAGCATAATTAATACGAAAACGACGTAAATATGCTATCACGTCTCCAAACATACCTCAATCGGCAAAATCTTCAGGTAAGAATGCACATATGTTGTGCTTCTTGTCATAACCAAGATCAGGATCCCCCGGGGCTGCTTGTTGTTGTGGTGCTTGTGGTTCAGCAACTTGAGGATCGGCATGAATTACAGGATCCTTTTGAATCACGGGATTTTCTTGAATATTAGGATCCTATGGTACCGGAGCATCAGGCATAATCTCATCTGCCATTTCTGAAACACAAAACCCGATTATTACTAGACCCGAACTTAAGGATAATTTAAATCAATTTTTCACTTTGTACTTAGTAAAATTGAATTTTGTGTAAAACCATTAGTCTCATTCCTTGTCTTATTCATTATGACGAATGGTGTCACTCGTTAATGGACTGATTCTTTCTCCCCAGAATAACGAATGAGTGGATAAAGAATGTGTATGAACGAATGAGTCCATTCATAAATGTTATAGGATGAATGAAGTTTCATTCGTTAAAAAATCACACGAATGTGTCAATTCGTTATTCAAGTACATCGAATGGGTCCATACATCCATTGTAGACACAAATGAGCATCCAGTCGTTGTCCATAACGAATTGCACCAATAATTATCCAACTTTGACTCTCCATCTTCAAAGTAAAAAAATGGATAAACCTTAATAATTAGCATGCATATAGATTACCATTTGAATCCAATATACGATGAATCAACATAAAACTTGAATAATAAGACTCGTACAGACATTGCCTATCAATCCTAAACAATCGATATTACTGACACTCAAGTTTTACTGGTTCTTTAGATTAATACATTAAACCGGTGAATAAATTGACTAATTAACCTATAAAACTTTCATGAAATTTGACGAAACTCATCGCGTTATGCTCATTAATACCTTAATAATCTTAAACAATCACAAAAAACAAGTGTTATGATGGTCGAAAATTATGTAAAATTTTGCAAAAGGTTCTTTAGAAAAGGTGATAGTAATGTGAACGAATGAGTCGATTCGTTCTCCACTATTGAATAAAGAGTCTCAGATCTGAACACTTCCCGATGCCAACGAATGAGCTCATTCATTAATTCAAAATTAACAAATGACCCGCATCCGGTGTCTCATTCGCTAACCAAATGTAATGAATCATTAATAATTTAGACACCATAAAGAATCACTAGAGATTTGTTCTTTATTCGATATCCTTATCAATGACGAATGAGGTTATACCTTAACAGGCCAGCGGTAGCGAATAGGTATAACGAATAAGTTCATTCGTTATTCTTTTACTTTACGAATGACTTTCAATCGTTATCAATAATGATAGTGAATGGGTTCCATTCGTTACGCACATTGTAACGAATGGGTATTAAATAACCAATTAAAAATGAACCATTTTCATTTTCAATATTCAAGGAATAAATGTGCATCGAAACCCGTGTCTCGATGAACTTAACCTTAAGATGTTTACCACTAGGGGGTAAAACCAATACCTTCTTGTATAGATTCTTATCAATGATATCCCATACATCCAGCCGACTGAATTGTTGCAACTCTTATTGCATAACTTCTACCCATGATGAATCTTCAAGCACCGTACGAACACTCGTAGGTTCCATTTGAGAAAGAAAGTAGGTGTATTTTGCGATATTCATGATTCCTGAAGAATGCATATCGGAATACGCACATAATACATTAGAATCATTTGCACTAGCAATCTGATGATGTGTCTGAACACTAACATCAAGATCACCAATGATGTTGTCCTGAGGATGATACGTATTGTCGGTCTCGATTGATCACTCAATCCTTCTATGTCGTAACCCACACAAAAAGTGTTGACAAGAAGGTTAACGACGCGGCTAGATTGGAGAAGAATAATAGTATATTAAAGACGGAATCAATAACACACTAGTTGTTGCTTAAAGGACACAATAAAGACACACACACACAGATTCACTCCAAAGACTTCCATAAATAGTAAGTCGATTACAAAAATGAAATCATTAGGGTTCTAAGAAAGGAATGATATGATTTTAGGCAGAATATCCAGAAAAATATATCAGCCGTCAATCGTTCAAACAATTCAGGTGTCTGCCCAGCGTCTCTCTTGAGGCGTGCCCTAGATCATTCTATTTATAGACCTGCCACCTGACAACTGTCATTCCTTCTAGAAACCCTAATCATTAAATCATATTCAGATAACATATTACAAAAATATACTAAGTGTAAAACAAGTCTTCGGGTAGGCTTTGTGACTTTTATCATCTCTGAGTAGACCTGGTAACCTTGAAGTGTGCTTGGGAACAGTTCTCTGGGTAGACTTTACTTGGAGCATTTTCCTTAGAAAATACTCACCTAGCATACGTCAATATTCCTGATCATAGCAAACTTTGATTGGTATGATCCTACGAGCAAACTATTCTTCATGAATCCCTTCAACTCCTTATTAAAGAATAACTTATTAAGCAAACCAAAGTGTGCTAGTAACACTGTTTGACTTATGCTGGTAGCACTGTAGCTTGCCTGAGTTGAACCTTGCTAGAAAAAGTTCTTTGAATGCTTCTTGTATAACTTCTCAAAGCATACTTAGACTGCTGTTTATTATTCAAACCTTGCTAGATCTTCCTAAATACTTGGCTTTAATAGCTTGGTTAAGTCAAGAGTTTGCTAGTAAGCAAACTATGCTTGACCTGAAGAATACCTTGCTAGACGAAGTGAACCCTGCTCGGATTATCACTTAGGAAGACTTCAAGAAGATAACTCTGCCCGAAAGGCAAAATAACTTTCTAGGCTTAAGTAAAAGCTTGCTCGGATAGTACACACTCTTAACATAATTGAGAGAACCGATTAGGGTTCTTGGCTGTTTCTTGGTTTTTGCTGCATCAATCTTGATCTAATCCTTGGTTCTGATTGATTAGTAGGTTTCTTATTGATTACGGCTATTGATATAGTTTAGTTAGATCGATCGAAACCTATTAACTGATTAAGGATCTTGTGGTTAATCAAGATTAGGGTTTCTTCTTGGTGCAGCCGTGTTCCGATTAGGGTTTTCTTGGCCGTTTTTTGATTTTTGCTGCATGAATCTTGGTGCAGTTGTGTTCTTCTTGGCCGATTAAGAGTTTCTTGGCTGTTTTTTCTTGGTGCCTTGGTCGTTTTAGGGTTTTCTTGCCCGTTTCTTGGTTTATTGCTGCATGAATCTTGGTTTCCTTGGCCGATTAGGGTTTCTTCTTGGGCCAGCCGATTTGTTTAAGAAGTAAACAGCCGTTCTTGGTTCTTGGTTGTTATTTGTTGATTGGAATTCTGGTTCTTGTTCTTGGTTCTTGTTCTTGGGTGTTATTTTCGTTCTAGGGTTTGCATGGAGCAGAAGGGTGGTAATGGATTTGTTGATCGTATCAAGCAAGGGTTTCCAGCCAATCGGGTCACCAACATTGATGGGGTTCTTCCTCGTAGGGGAATTTTGAAAACTGGTTCCTCTGGAAACCCTAATACTACAAGTTCGTCTGTTTCGTTTGATGCAAACACAACATTCAATGTTCCTTTAAATGATGTAATCAACAAAGATGGTGGTTGTTCAGCCGTGGCTTTGAATGATAACAAGGCTCTTGGATCTGATTCGTTAACTACTCAACAAGATGGAGGTTTTTCAGCCTTTGTTTCGGGTGATAACATGGTTTTTGGATCTGATTCTTTAAATATTCAAAGGGATGAAGGAAAGGAGAAAAATATGGAAAATTTAAAGCCTTCGTATGTAAGTGTTGTCCAACTTGAAAACAAGACAACTAAGGTAACATTAAGAAAATTAAATGTGGAGTCAACAATGGAAGGAGTTGATGTGGTTATCCCGGTTGAATCTGTCAAGAAAGTTAACGATAGGTTTACTAATACTTTGTTTGGTTATTTTTTGGGTAACAGACTTCCTTTTCCGGTTGTTGAGTATTTTGCTAAGAAAAATTGGAACAAATATGGGCTTACGAGACTTATGATGAATGCGAAAGGGTTTTTCTTTTTCAAGTTTCATACGGAAGTTGGGATGATGCAGCTGATTGAGGATGGTCCTTGGATGATTAGGAATGTCCCCATTATTCTTAATATTTGGACTATGGAGTCAGATTTGGAAAAGGAGGATATAGGTCTGTTCCGGTTTGGGTCAGATTACAGAATATTCCTCTGGGTGCCTTTACTGAGGAGGGTCTAAGTTTGCTCGCTTCAAGAATTGGGGATCCGATAAGTGTTGATTCTTACACTGCCAATATGTGTAAGGAATCGTGGGGAAGAAGTAGTTTTGCTAGAGTTCAAGTTGAACTTCATGCAAATCAGGACATTAAAAGGAAGCTGGTTGTTGCTGTTCCGAATACGTGGGGGGAGTCAAACAAGATCTCGGAGATTAAGATTGAATATGATTGGGAGCCCCCCAGATGTTCCTTATGTGAAGTGTTTGGCCATTCGAACACTCAATGCCCGAAACATGTTCATCATAAAAAGTTAAATGAAGAACCAATGAAAGTCACTAATGATGATGGTTTCCAGAGGGTGAAGGGAAAGAAAAAAGTTATTACGCAAGTCAAGAAACATAATCTTGTCTCTCGACCGGTAGCTAAACCTGCTGTGACACAACCTGTAGATAAACCATCCTCTAAAAGCCAAGACACTAATCATCCCGTGGGTAAACCTACAACTTCTATGGCTGTGGGGGTTGAGTCAAAGGAAAAGCATTAAGTCCAAACTAGTAACCGGTTTGGTAATTTGGTGGATGAACCAGAAAGTGATGAAGATGAGGATGATGTGGAGGAGCTTTTTACGGATGTGGCTAACAGTATCAAAAGCGGATATTGATTCTGAGGGTGCAAGCACACCCGGTGAATTGGGTGTTTAATGGGTACTATTGCTACATGGAATATAAGAGGGTTGAACCGCCCTCTTAAACAAAAAGAGGTTTGTAAGGTAATCCAAGATAATAGTATTCAGGTGTGTGCTATTCTTGAGTCTCACGTATAATTAAATTCGGTTTTTGATGTTTGTAAGAAGATTTGTAACACTTGGGATTGGACTAGCAATGGTAGTGTTTGTGATAAAGGTACTCGGATTATTGTGGGGTGGAATACAGATCTGGTTGATCTAATGGTTATTGATTATTCGAACCAGGTTCTTCACGTTCAGTTAAAGTTTAAGTTGGATAATAAGGCGATGTATTGTTCTTTCGTGTATGCTGAAAATTGTTATTTGAAAAGAAGGGAGTTATGGCATAATCTTGCAGTTCATAAACAATTCACTCGTGGTAAACCTTGGGCTTTACTTGGAGACTTTAATTGTGCTCTTAATTTGGAAGACAGATTACATGGTTCTTCCAAAATATCCACTGGGATGCTTGATTTTTGTGCTTGTGTTAAGAACATTGAAGTTGAGGATATAAATGGGGTCGGGCTCCAATTCACTTTGAACAATAAACCGAGAACGGGTATGGGTCTTTTCAAAAAGCTTGATAGGGTGATGGGAAACTCTAAATTCATGGATATTTTTAATGATTCAACGGCGGTGTTCCTTCCATACCGGATTTCAGACCACTCTCCATGTTTATTGAAATTCCCCTATCTTATTAAAGGTAAGCCTAAACCGTTTAAATTCCCTAATTTCTTAATTGGTAAACCGGGTTATAATGATATTATTGCTAACGGCTGGAAAATTGAGGTGAATGGTTATTACATGTTTCGCATGGTAAAGAAACTCCAAAACTTAACACATCCAATCCGTTCTTTGTTGCATAAACAAGGCAATCTCCACAAGAAAGCTAATGATCTAAGAACCCTTCTTGATGATTGTCAAACCCGTCTTGACATTGACCCTACTAATTTGGAGTTGATTCGGGAGCAGAGTAGTTATCTTAAGGCTTATCATGAGGCAACTAAAGATGAGGAAGAATTCCTAAAACAAAAGGCTAAAGTCGATTGGTTAAAGCTTGGTGATTCTAACACTGCGTATTTTCACAATTCCTTGAAAATGCGAAACCATAGATGTCGTATTGATACTATAAGTGATGGTCAGGGCCAATTATATGAGGGATCGGATGTTCCTTCGGTGTTTGTTAATCATTTTATGAACATTTTTGTTTCGGATATGCAACCATTGAAAAAACCAGATAATCAGATTTTTACTACTAAGCTCTCGGCCTCTCAGGCGGAGCTGATGGTTAGACCTATATCCGATTTGGAAATCAAGGAAGCTTTTTTCTCTATTGGGAATACCAAAGCACCGGGGCCTGATTGTTTTTCTTCGGCCTTCTTTAAAAGTTCTTGGGATATTGTTGGGAAAGATGTTTGTTTGGCGGTTCATGAATTTTTCAGAAAAGGAAGTCTCCTTAAACAGGTTAACCACACTATTATTGCCCTTATTCCCAAAGTGACCACCACTTTTACTCCTAATGATTTTCGTCCCATCTCGTGCTGCAACACTTTATATAAATGCATTACCAAGATTATCTCGGTTCGTATGATGAAGGGTTTGGAGTCGTTAATTGATATCAATCAGTCTGCGTTTGTTCCTGGGCGTAGAATTTCTGACAACATCCTTTTGACCCAAGAATTAATGCATAATTATCACACTAATAACGGACCGCCTAGATGTGCTTTTAAAGTTGATATTCAGAAAGCATACGATACGGTCAGTTGGGACTTCATTCATGATATTCTATATGGGTATGGTTTCCACGATAGGATGACTCATTGGATAATGGAATGCATAACCACTTCTTCTTTTTCGATATCCATAAATGGGAACTTACACGGGTTCTTTAGTGGTAAAAGAGGTCTAAGACAGGGTGATCCGATGTCTCATTATATTTTCACGCTGGTTATGCAAGTCCTCACTTTAATTCTGCATCGGAAGGTTCGTATTGAACGCTCGTTTCGTTTTCATCGTCATTGTGAAAAATTAAATATTATCAATATTTGCTTTGCGGATGATTTGTTCCTGTTTGCTCGAGGCGATGTGGATTCTGTTAAAACTATTATGGGGGCTCTGAATGATTTCAAAGATATGTCCAGGCTTACTCCTAGTGTCCCGAAAAGTACCGCGTTTTTCTGTAATGTTTCGGATCGCGTTAAAAGTGGGATTTTGAATTTTATGCCCTTCGTTGAAGGTAGGCTCCCGGTTAAATACTTGGGAGTTCCTCTTATTTCTACGAGGCTAAATTACCGTGATTGTAAGAGGTTGCTGGATCGTTTGGATAATCGGATTGGAGATTGGAAGAATAAAACTTTATTTTTTACGGGTAAACTTCAGCTGGTCAGGTCTGTTCTGTCGTCCTTATATATTTACTGGTCTGCTGTTTTCTCTCTTCCTTCTAGACTTATCGCTGATCTTGAAAAACGGTTTAAAAATTTCCTTTGGGACTTTGGACACAAAAAGGGAAAGCATAAAGTTTCTTGGGATGTTGTTTGTCAGCCGAAAAGTGAAGGTGGTTTGGGTATCCGGCGTATCCGGGATGTCAATAACTCTCTTCTGGTTTATCATATTTGGAGTTTAATCAATGATCGTAATTCGTTGTGGGTTAAATGGATGCATGTGTATAAAATGAAGGGGCGAAATTTTTGGAGCTTGCAGATTCCAAACTCTTGTACTTGGGGGTGGAGGAAAATTCTTCAGTTTCGTCCCCGTATTAGACATTTTATATGGCATGAAATCGGTAATGGGAGATCTACTTCAGTTTGGTATGATAAATGGGATGATTTATGTCCTTTAAGTGATTATATTAACCCGAGAGCTTTACATGGGGCTGGTTTGACTTTAAAAACCTGTGTCAGTGATGTTGTTCATCATAATAACTGGGGCTGGCCGCCTGATTGGATTTCGAGATTCCCTATTCTTTAGAACTTAAAGGGGGTGAGTATTTATCCGGAAAAGAGGGACAAGATCATGGTAAGGGATGAGAATGGGACTTCTTCGAATTTTTCGGCTTCAGTAATATGGCAACTTCTTCGAATCCCGGCTGATAAGGTTTCTTGGATGCATGTTGTTTGGTTCTCTCAATGTGTACCAAAACACTCCTTTATGTTGTGGATTGTGCTTCATGATAGATTGAGGACGCAGAATCGTATAATGGGGTAGAATATTGGTGGGTATCCAAATTATAACCTGTATTGTTGCCTTTTATGTAATGGAGAGCCGGATTCTCGTAATCATCTCTTCTTTGAGTGTAAGTTCTCTTCTAAGGTTTGGAGTATTGTCAAATTGAAAGGTAAGTTTCAGGGGTGCATGAATGGTTGGGCGAATATTCTTCAATATGTGTCTCAATTTGGAATGTCCAACTCTATTGATAATGTTATTAGTCGGCTGTTACTTGGGGCATCGGTTTACGTAATTTGGAAGGAACGAAATAACCGGCTTTTCAGGAACTCTTTGAAGACTCCAAAGATTATTGCTGATGAAATCATTAAGGGTACTCGCCTAAAGCTTATGACTCTAAAGTTCAAGAATTCTGATCGGGTCAATCGGGTTCTCGAAGATTGGCACTTTCCGAGGGGAGTTTCACACCAAATTGATGATAATGGTTGATCTGTTTTTGTTATGTTTGTTTCTTTGGTTCTTGTGTAGGCTTTAGCAGTGTTTACCTTTGTTTGGTGGTTTTGGTTTTGTTTACTCTTGTATGGCATGTCATACATGAGAACTAATATGGCACTTTGTCATATTACTTGTTCTTTGTTGGTTGTGTGGAATGAATTTAACCGGGTAAAACCCTTTACCCAAAAAAAAAAGCTTGCTCGGATGTCCAAGTGTGCCCGATGTCTATACTTAGCCGTTTTCAGGGAGGTTGAGAAGATTCCTATCTTCCTTAAGTTCATTTTCTCATCCCAACAATCTCCCCTAGATTGGAACACCCTCAGCTATACCAAAACACCTCTAAGTTACTTACACTTAGATTAAAATACACATCAAATCAAAAGTCAAATTACATAACAAAATTAAAATATTACAAGGTGAGATTTCTGTCTAGTGGACATTACAAATCAAAGCCTAAACTAAACATGATCTTCATCTTCATGAATTGTAGGCTGTTTGCCTTCTTTCAATTCTCACTCCACCTGCCTTTTCCTTAAAGATAAACAATTGTTATTGATGAGAATGATTTTCAGAAATTGTCCAGTTCATAATGTCTTTCAAATCCTCATCATGAAGGAAGGTAAGGTCTTCATCGTTCTTGATTGTACCCAATGACATACCGGCTGAGTTCCTGAGAATGTAGAAACCATTGTTTTCATCATAATCAACTTTTCTTGCAATTCTACCATTCTACTGAACCTCATGGTTGGGTTTTCTCGTTCTTCTTCTCATACTTATGCATGTCATCATGTTGGCTAGAGGATTATTGTTCTTTACTCTGGAATTGTATTCAAATTCAGCACATCTGATGTCACTAATCCTTTTGCCTCTTCTTGTCTTTTCATTCTCTGTCAATCTCCATTTCTTCTTTTGATTTAACAAAGGGAATCCCAATTCAGCTTCACTTTTCAAATGCTTTGACACCTCATTTTGTTGTCTTCCTGCAAGTTTGTTTCTATCATGATAGTCATATAAGTTCAAACTTGCCATCTTTTCTAATTGCTCTCTCTTGTAGTGTGCAAAATCATCCTTGAAATAATCTCTTTCAGTTCTCTACTCTCCATCACCACCTTCAATGTACGAGAAACAGAGTCATAAAACAGCTTAATTGGTAGGTCAGCATCAGTTGGTGGCATTTCTTATCTTTGATGAGTGATTCTAGTTGCAGAACGCTGTTCTCTTGAAGAACTTTGTGCTCTTGAAGCTGATGGCCTTGTTGGAACAGCTTTCCTGGGTTTAGTGGCCCTTTCCAACCCAAATTTCTTCTCATATACAGAGATCACCATCTCCGCTGGCATATTCAATAGAGTTACAAGATTTTCACCTCCATTTATGAATAATTTGCCAATCATATCCATCAAATTTTCATCTCCAAGCTGACCAGCTGGTACAAACTTTACTCCACCAGGTCCAACTATGAAACTTCTTGGGTTTCCTTACTTTTCCAACAATTTTATCCATTCAGCCTTTTGTTCATAAAATAACTCCTTTAATTGTGTTTTTTTTTTGGTAAAGGGTTCTACCCGGTTAAATTCATTCCACACAACCAATAAAGAACAAGTAATATGACAAAGTGCCATATTAGTTCTCAAGCATATCAAAACATTTTCTTTCATACCCTTGTTTTTCATTACTTCTTTCAGGGTCTTAATCATCTCTTCATCTTCCCATGGATCTCTATGTTCGACCGGTTCCGGTTTAACTTGTATATGGATAGATGGTTTTAATGCTTCAGCTCTTTCAAGATTGTCCTTCTCCATCTCTGACATCAGTAGAGCCAATTTGTCTGTTCTGCTCATACCCTCAAGTTCATTCAATCTCACCCTCGCTTCCATCAATTTATCCAACAACTCCAGTTTCTCACACTCCCATTTTCTCTTCTTTTCTATCTTACTCTTTTCAGCCAGAGATACAAGTCTTGATTTCTTTGTAGAAGTTTCTGGTTGATCTTTCATTGATAGTCTTCTAAAGTGGGATTCAAACTTTTCCTTTGTAAAACTGTCAACAAGATCTGGAGCCATTCCTCTATCAATCAAGTACATTTTCTACCATACTTCTTCATCACATCATCAATCTTTTCTTCTAGCTTTGTTTCTCTTTCAAACCTCTCATTCTCCTCTTTCTCGTTTGTTTCTCTGGTTGTATTGCAATGTCTTTGTAAATCATGGAAACTCATTCTGCTCAATTCGTTTTCATTCAAACCATGCCTTCTCAGATATTCTCTATATTTCATAGAATCCGTGTTTCTCTTTTCAAGCCTTTTTCCGATTTCATAGTCTTCTTTATCAACCAACTTTTGCAACTCCTCATCATATAAAGGAGCCAACTTTTCAAAACTGTACCCATGTCTTATCAAATTTACAATCAAAGGATTACTTCTCCTGGTTTTATCCAAACTTTGTTGAATGTTTTCCCTCTATTCATCGGTTATTTCAATTGTCAGGTACCATTTGCTTAATAGGTTCATCATGTGTAGTTTCAGCAGTGTTTGGGTCTTTAGATTCAGCAAATTTACTAATATCCAAAGATAAGGTGTTGTCAACCTCCTCAACTTGTTTCATTTTTATCAAGACCTTAATTACTTCTTGGTCAACATCATCATTCTCATCAAGAGTCTTGGCAATGTTTGCTTGTTCAATCAAAGACTCTTTCTCAGCCAGCTCTTCTGCGGTCATGGTCCGGGCAATAAATTCCCTTTCCATTGTTTCTCTCACTATATTGGCTTGCCTCTTGGCAGCCTGTACATTCTCATCCTCTTCATCCTCATCCGTTACATCCTGTGTATGAACACGCTCATCATCAGATTAAGCTATTGCTTTCCCGTTTTCTTTTCTTATTCTTTCTTCTTCTGATTGAGGGGGAAATTGTCAATCTCATCCTCCAATCTCTTTAATTGCTCTTCATCAACCACAATTTCCTTTTCCTTTCTTAGCAAATCATCATCAAAATCTCCATACAGGGTATTCAAATCATCATCATCTTCATTCACAATATCTTTTTCTCCTTATTCAGTCACCATATTCTTTTTTGATAAAACAACCTGAGCATCAAAGTTTTGCTCACCTCCACCTGTATCATCTCCTTCATACCCTTCATCATCAACTCCTGTTCCACTATTATCACTCTCATCAATATCGGTATCTCCGTAAACATTAGTAATGATTTTCAATCCATCATCCTCAATCACAACCTCAACATCTACCATCTCCTCATCTTCAACAGTGGATACTGGAACATTCTCCCCCTGTTTTGGTATAGCTGAGGTCTTCTCAACATCAGCCTCCAGGGCATGAATTTTCAATAGAGCTTGGGCCAACTGTTCTTTCAACTCAACATTTTTCTTCAACGGGATTTCATCCCCCCCCCCCTCACATCCCACAACTTCTATCATCAAATCCATATTTCTTTTGAATAGATAATCATTAGTGGAAGAAGTTTGAGTAGGTATGTCTTGAAAAGGATCATGTATGTCACTGTGAGTTTGGGTAGGTTTAGTGGGTGGGCTTGGGGTATGGATGGGTGGCGTTTGGAATAGAGGTGTAGATGTATGTTGTAAAGTTTCAAAGGTTTGGGAATGGGCTGGGGATTGAATTGGGGTGGAAGGGAAATTTAGTGAGTGAGTGGAAATTGGTTGAGGAATGTAGGGTTCATGTACGTTATGGCTTGGGTCATGAATAAAAGTTTGGGTTTGGGTCAAGGTTTGGTCAGAGGTTTGTTCATTTTGATCATGGATTTCGGTTGGGCTTTGGGTATGTGTAGGTGGTGTTTGGATTGGTGAGGATTGGTTAATTTCGTCATGGAGTGGTGAGGAAGATGGTGTGGCTGGGGGTGTAGGTAAGGGTGTGGTTGGTGGCAAGGGTATATGCACATTCTCCCCCCCTGAACTTGTTCAACAACAATATTTCCTCCTTCAACTCCTCCTTCTCCACCATCTCCTCCTTCTCTATCATATCCATCAGAATCATCATCAACATCCATCTCATCCTCCTCTTCCTCCTCAGAGGTTAACTCTGGTACATGAATTATATATGCATCATGATCAATTAACCACAGAAGAATATCAAACTCAGCATGTGGGTTAAAGTGGCTTGTGCTTGCCAATATAGCAATCATTTTGTAAACATTAGGATTCTGAAGCACATGAGTGGTTCCCATCATGGGTAAAGCTTGTAACACTTGGTTAAAGATAATCTGGAGGAATCTGGGATAGGTTAAGAATTTTTCTTTGTTAGGCTTCTGCAACATACTGACCATTCCTTCAAAGATCATCTTTGAGAAATTAAGGTCATAAACAACTGCAACTGTTGCATTCGCCAAATCCCGACTCATAAGAGTCCATGATCCCTTCTTTGGGGCAAAGCCCTGAATGATGTGGTGAATAAAAAACCTTTACAGGTTTGGGAATAATCCTTTCTGGAACTGTCCTTCTTTTACATTCCCTTGATAACCCATGGTTTGCGTGAAAATCTTTAAAAGATGATCAGTTGTGAAGTTTATTGGGTTATGGTCATCATCATGTAATTGTAGACATTTGCGAATCAATCTTTCAGCAACCCGTATCTCGTGAGTGCTAGAAATCCAAAAGATGATTGCTATAAAGTACAGGGCACTATGTTAAGGCAAATCTAATATTGGACCTTTGTAGCCACCTGATCATGTATGCCACCTCCTCATTGTCTGGAGCTACTTGCAACAGAGCACACATGTTATGCTTATGCTCAAATGGATATGTCATTTCATCATCCGCCATATTTGTACAAACAAAAACACATTCAAAGCACATATTAGTTATAGAGTTCATATCTTTGAATATTTATAAGTTATAATTTGAAGAAGTAGAGAAGAGATGTCTCTAAGAACCTGTGCTTCGACAAATTTATAACCTACACAACAAACAGAGGATTAGTGAAAATAAAAAAAATGCCCATAGTTACATAATCGTTGTCAGAAAACACTTAATTGATGCTTATCGAGTCGGATAGTGTGGGCTGATTAATTAGGGTTAGGGATATATAACGGTTGGGTTTCTGAAATGAGAGCGAAAGTGGAAGGAGAGAGAGATGAAAATGTTACGAATTTCTCTAACTCCCTCTTTTATACATTTTTGAAAGTGAGTTTTAAATTCCTTTTGTCTTTTAGTCAGTAAATTGCTGTCAAACATTAACATTATCCTGGTAAATATCTTTTTAATTCAAACCTTGCCCGATAATGTTTTCCTATTTGAAACCTTGCTCGTTAAAGCATATGCTGTAAACGTTACTCGAAATGTATATTCACTTAAGTTTGCTTGGTTAATTATATATTAAAAACCTTGCTCGTTCTTTTTATTAACTCAAACCTTGCCCGAAGTTTCATAATCAGTTAGCAAATATTCAATCAAGTAAACTTTGAAGTAAAAGCATGCTTGATATACTTCAAGAATACAGAGTGTGCTAGAGAAGGACTCTTTTCACAAAGTGTACTCGGAAAGTATAGTTTCGAAATCACCAAGTATATTAAGGAAACATTTGAAGATTTCAAAGTGTTCCCGAAACATAAAGTATGCTCGGAAAACAAAGTTTACCCGAAAACATTTGTAATTTCAAAGAATCATATTCACAATCATGAACTATGCTAGACAAGAACTTATAACAAGAAAGTTCAGAAATCAACAAAGCTTGCTAGTAAACAGTGTAGTCATTCATACCAAATAGCTTACTAGAAAACAGTTGTACTCCTAAACAAAATAATAAAGTGTGCTAGACTGTACAAACTATATAAATGCTTGCTAGAAGTTTCATATTCAACATCTAGAAATGCAAAGCTTGCTTGAAACAATTCAACTATTCTACAAAACAGTTAAGTGTGCTAGAATATCTTGAACTTGTTTGCTTGCTAGAAGTGACATATTCAGATTTCAAGTATGCTCGAAAGAGATAAATTTCAACTAAAACAGTCAAGTCTACCCGAAGGTATGTAAAACATCAAAGCATGCCCGAAGTACATAAACTTAGACAAACAACATCTAAGTGTGCTCGGAAAGGTTGAAAGCATCAAACCTTACCCGAAAATACATAGTCAAACCTTTTGAAGGTAAAATGCAACTTTTTTTGACTTAAACCAAGTATCAAACATATTTATCAATAAAAATCATTGTTTAAAAGCAAATGGTGCATTAAGAGATCAAATTTCAGTTATCTTTCCTTTCAAAACATTTCCTTCCTTTTATGAAAAAGATCTCAATCATGGGATCATATTGACTAAGTTGCTTCTCAATACTTCATTCTCAGCATTATTATGACAGCTTAGGCAGATTAACAGCAGGTCTAGACTTAGCATGAATTTCATTTCTTTGGTGATATGATTAAGGTTCATTTAAGATGCATAATACTAAATGGATAACACATATTTCTTTCTGATGCTCCATATCTATTCTCGAAACTTATTTGGCTTTCTCTAGATCACCCCGAATTAACTCTGACCCCCGGATATATGGTCAAAACTTTTAATGACAGAACAATTTAAAGATTTAGATATTTCTTTTCAAGTTTCACAAACATATGTGAGGTTGAACGTTGTTCTTATAGGCCACACAAGTTAGACTTACATGCCTTTCATTCGGAATGTTTAAAGGACTTATATGATAGCCTCCACCCCTGTAGTTCTATAATTAACCCTCATGTTTGCACTTCTCTTTATAAAAGTTCAAATTTATTCTTTGTCATTCTTAAATAAGACATTTCATTTTGGTGAAAATACCAACGGGCTCGTGTATGACTGGATAATCACTTTTCTGCCTATCATTTGGAAAGATGTATCTTGGAACATGCAGAGATAACAATGTAACTCCACATTAAGCTTAGCAGATTCTTTATGTTTATATCACCTTAGATTTTACACATCATGGGAAAGCAACCATACATGTTAATGACTGCACTAAGTGGTCCTTTTAGCCTATTAAATTCATAAGATTAGCGAAATAGTCAATGTACTATCATTTCCCATTTAAACACATTTTAAAACTCAGTCACCCGAAATACTCTTAGTTGTCAGATAAATGTCTATCCTATATGTCCACAAGTGGTATACAGGACCAAACACATATGAGAATACATGTCCTTTCAACTTAGAGTTATTGACATAATTTTAAGTGAATGAATCAGAAAAATCACATCAAATTTACCCCAAATGCTTTCAGTCTTTAGGTAAATGGCTATCCTGTTAATCTATAAATAGATGATAGGACCTAACATATACAAGTATATGTCCTTCCAACTTGAGCAAATGACATAAGTTTAAACAAAAATGAGTAGTTTCATATTATAAACACCTTGTGAGATCTCTTCATTTTTAAAAACCTTTTAAGCTTCTATAAAGCTTTGATCTTAATAATCTTATCATATCTCAACACCATTAATCAACTTGCTGGGTTTTGTAACAATGTTTTAAGCAAAAAAAAATGCATTTGTAACATCTCATTGCAACATGCAATTTTGACACAAAACATAGTTTGACACATACAGAAAGTAACATATTCAAATCAGAAATCATGAATGACATTATTAAAACACGCAGACAGAACACAACACAGTCTAGCAAATCCTAATTACAATATCAGATCAGATTAACCATATTCAAAAAGATCATCAAGATATTAGATAAGCATACATGCATAGTGGTCAATTAGAACACTTATCCTGATATCACACAAAATCGCTGATCATTGACCTAAGTTATCCAAATAATCACTTAAGTAGACATCAGTGATCAATTAACAGTAACCTACACGAACATTCTCTAGACCTTTTATCAAGATAGTTAACTAGCACATAGAACACTTATAAAAGAAACATTCATCAAGACTTCGAAAAGATAGTCAATTTGCCCAACAAGCACACATCATCAATCAGACTTCATTAGAGTTGATCATTCCCAGGGCTTTCAAAAGAAAGTTGAGCCTTGTTCTATCAAGTGGTTTTGTGAATAAGTCAGCCAAATTATCACTTGTATGCCTTTTTACTTTAATCAAACCTTTTTCACTATAATCGCTAATAAAATGATGTCTGATTTCAATGTACTTGGTCTTAGAATGTTGTACAAGATTTTTAATAAGAAAATATGCAGCAGTATTATCAATGTAAATAGAGGTATTTAAGAAATTCAGACCATAATCCAGCAACTGATTTTGAATCCAGAGGACCTGTGCACAGCAGGCAGATGCAGCAATAAACTCAGCTTCTATAGTTGAGATTGACACTGTTGTTTGCTTCTTGCACTGCCAGGACACCAATCTTTCACCCTAAAATTGACAACCTCCTGAGGTAGACTTTCTACGCAAATTGCACCCATCATAGTCACTATCTATATTGGCAACTAGATCAAATGACTGGTTCTTTGGATACCAAATTCCCAAATCAGGTTCCCCTTCAAGTATCTAAAGATCCTATTTACAGCATTCATATGAGAAACCTTGGGACTTGACTGAAATCTAGCACTAACACACACATCAAACATGATGTATGGCCTTGAAGCAGTCAGATACATCAGAGACCCAATTTTTGCTTTGTATTCATGTTCATCTACTGGCTCCCCCTTTTCAGCTGCTATCATTTTCTCTTTTGTGTCCATTGGAGTTGAAGCTGCTTTAAGATCATCGCACTTGAATTTGTCTAAAATGTCGTGTACGTACTTAGACTGGTAGATGAAAATCCCATCAGTTTTCTGCTGAACTTCTGATCATATTGGTTTTCTTGATTATCATAATTTACTTGATCTTGATCATGTTCTTGAACTTGAACTAGAGCATGTTCATCTTCAGCAGTTGAAGGATGCTTTATAAAGTTGTATTCAGGCCTTTTTCCAGCAACTTTTGACCATAACTTGTCCAAGTCAAGTTTCTTTGAAGTTTCCTCTACAACCATACTAGTCATATACAAAGTTTCATCAAAGTCCTCAGGATAAATCATGAAAGACTTGATTAACTTTTCATAATCAAACAGCCATGCAGCACCATCAACTGTATTGAATTGATTTTCATTGAAAACAGTATCAGATGATTCAATCACACTCAAATGATATTTCACATATACTCTGTAAGCTTTTGAGTGTGTTGAGTAACCAACAAAGAAGCATTCCAAGGATTTTGCTTGAAATTTATTGAGATAATCCTTGGTGTTCAATAGTGAACATTTGCATCCAAATGGCTTGAGAAACTTGATGTAGGGTTTCCATTTAAACAAAATCTCATAGGGAGTTTTGTCTTGACTTTTGTTGAGAAGGACTCTGTTTTGAACATAGCAGGCTGTGATAATTGCCTCTGCCCAAAAAGTAACAGACAGAAAAGCATCTGCCAACATGGTTCTTGCAGCTTCTATAAGTGTTATGTTTCTTCTTTCTACAACACCATTTTGTTCAGGAGTTCTAGGAGCAGAGAATTGTTGAAGAATACATTTAGCAGTGCAAAACTCTTCCATTACTCCATTTTTGAACTCAGTGCCATTGTCACTTCGCATGATCTTCACCCTTGCATTCAATTGATTCTCAACCCCTAGTCACACAACTTTTAATCAACTCAGCAGCCTCATCTTTGGTACTCAAGAAATAGACCCATGTATATCTTGAAAAATCATCAATTATCACAAGACAGTATCTCTTCTTGCCTATACTTGGAACACGCACAGGACCAAAAAGATCCATGTGAAGCATCTCAAGCACTTGATCAATTGTATTAATGAGTTTTGTCTTGTGTGAAGACTTGTGCTGCTTTCCCTTCTAACAGGAGATGCAATTATCATCCAATTTGAACTCTCTTGTAGGTAGGCCAATTACATGCTCACCCTTCACCAATCTGTTCATGTTCTTAAGATTGACATGACACAACTTTCTATGCCATAATTTTGATTCATTTTCAGTGGTTTAGAAAAAAAACAGGTACTTGCTCTGGAAACAACTTTTTTCATGTTCAGTTCATATAGATTGCCATTCCTTGGAGCCATCATCATAATCATGTCAAATGGAATTAAAAATTCAGGTTTGAGGATGAAATAGTGTGAATCTCAAATCCCACCTTATAACCCTAATCACACATTTGGGATATGCTTAAGAGGTTATATTGTAATCCTTATACATAGAAAACATTGTCAAATGACACCTTGCCATTGGTTAGAATCCCTTTTCCGACAATTTTTCCACCATTCTCATCACTACCAAAAGCTAGTGGACCCTCAAATTTCTCTTCATAATTAACAAGTGACCTTTTATCACAAGTCATGTGCCTAGAAGACCCACTATCCATGTACCATACTTCATTCAGTGGAGTGGACTATTCCTGCACAAATCAAAGAGAAAGATTAGTTGGATGGCGAAGTGCAAGCTGAGTCAACTTGCAAATAATCAGTTTCAATAACAATAGTTGCATTGGATGTGATAGAAACAGGCATCAGATTCATTAGTCTCATAGCCACTATCAGTTGGGCTTGGAGTCTTCACATAAGAAATTATGCTTTTGCATTCTTGCACTACATAATCCTTTTCACAAGTAAAATCTCTCACATCAAATTTCTTTGTTTCTTGAACTTCACCTCTTGGTTTCCATAAAAATCCATGAGGCTCAAATCGATGCTTCATCAGAAATTTCTCATCACCATTTAATTCTTTTGGTTTATTTCTTGAAAAAGCATTCCTCTTCCCTTTCTTCCCATTGTTTGGTGATTTTTGAGAATCATCAGATTTAACTGATCTTGATTCCTGATTAGGAACAATTCTTAATGGCTGTATGTTTCTTTTCACAGCAGATTCAGTTTTGATAGGAAGCTTGTTTCTATTGAGTTGATCAGTTACATTCTTCTTTGGTTTCTCATCAGTCTTCCCATCTTTCTTTACATTCTCAACAACCTTCTCCTCATCATTGTTCTTTGTCTCCTATTCACACACCTTTCCTTTTCCTAAATATTAATCATACTTCTGTTTGTAGAATACAAAATCTTGTCTAAATTTTGTTTCATCTGGAACATGGAATGGTTTGAAAGTGAACCTCTCATTACAAGAATCAGTGTGGTGACCATATTCATCACACTTTTTACACCATACCTTTCCTTTGAAACTTTCATGAGCATTTCCCTTTTTGAATCTCTCACTTGATCTAGGTGGTTCAATTCCAAGTGTTTTCTTTGTCTTGAGACCATCAAAATCAATTGAGAAAGGCACAAACTCTTCAATTTTTATGTCCTTTCTTTCTTTCGTTCTTTCTTGCTTTTTACAAAGATTATTTTCTGTAAGTTCATAGGCTCTTCATCCAAGTTTCCCTTATGTCTTGATTGTATTTTCTCATATTTCCATAGTTTCAACCTCTCCAATGTCAACTAATTCTTGACTTGAGAAGACAGGGTATACTGGAATAAACTGATCACTTTCAAATGTTTCTCAAGGCTTCTTCTTGTTGTTATTCTTGATTTTTCTCGAACTTCACTACTTGGTGGCCTTACAACATTGTAAGCCACCTTTGTTCTTGTAGACCCTTCACATATGTCAAATGACACATGTTCTATTCTCATCTTCTCATTTAGTCTTTTCAGTTTTGATGTAGTAGGAGGCACTAATGGAAGTTGATCAATTAAGTCAGGTTTCTTTATTCTTCTGTTTCATTTGAAACTTGATCTTTGGAGTCACTTAAATCATCCTTGTCCAAATTATCTTCATTGAAGTCATCTTAAGAAATTTGCACACCAATTGATTTTTCATCTTCTTTCAAAACAAATTCTCCTTGTTCATCAACAATAATTTTTTCATAATGTTCAATGAAATCTTCCTTGTCTTTGAACACATCTCTGAATTGATTGAGATAAGCCTCCCTTTTTTCTTTATCAACTTTAAGAGAATAGCTACTGTTAAAAGGTGGAGGAACAACATTGCATTTATCTTCTTCTTTCACCTTGTTTAAAGTACCACATATGTTTCCAGTGGATACTAGATTCTTCATAAACTCCACTTCAACTTGTAGTCTGGTATTTCTCACCTTTTCTTCTGCAACCATTTTCTTTAGTCCTTCAATCTCAGTCATATACCTTGACTGAGTCCTGTAGCTGTTCATGCAATCTTTTTCAATGCTTTTGATCTTTTCTTCATAAGTCACATCACTAGCTTGATACACATTTATCATGCTCTGTTTTCTAAAGCATTCACTCTCCACCTTGCCTACACATTCAATGCATCAATTGTTTCAAGTAATTCAGTAGTGGAGTTTGGATTTACCTTAGAAGAAGATGATCCAGCTTCATTTTCAACTTTTTCCATGAATGCAACAATGGCCTTGGTTATGTCTTTTGCATGATCACTCCAATCAAAACCACCTTCTTGTTGAGCAGCTAGTGCTACATTCCCTTGATTTCTAGGATGGTTTTGGTTGTTTTTGTTGTTGTTGTATAGAGCATTTGGAGGGTTTTGGTTAGTGTTTCTCTGGTCGTTTTGGGTATTGTTTCTCTGGTAGTTTTGGTTACGAGGTACTACCTGCTGATTGTTCATTTGAGGTTGCTGATAGTTGTTGTTAAAGTTGTGGTTGTTGTTGAAGTTGTTGTAGTTGGTGTTTCTTGGCTGGTTCTGTTGATACTGGTTCTGATTTCTTGGTTGTCGGTTCTGATATTTATTCCCTTGAAAGTTTCTTGGCTGATTGCACTCTCTAGCAAAATGCCCAGGCTGCTGGAAGTTATAACATATGGCCTTTGACTTATCAAACCTAATTCTTTCATTAGGCCTTGATAGAAGAGATCTACCAGTCCTATTATATAGCCTTTTGCTTCTAAGAGCCAGCATTGCAGCTTGCCATTTCAATTCCATATCTTCAAGATCATCTGCATCAGTCAATTCTAAGTCATCTTGAACAATGCTAGTGTGAACCATATTCTTTGCTACAAAAACATTGTAGGAGTCTGTGAACATTGAAAACAATGCTTGAGTTTCACTTCATTAACCACCATTTTTCTCCAGCATAAGGCAAATGTCCACTAGCCATGGAGGCTGAATCATTATCATCTATGAGTTGGACATTGAACCTTGATTGGCTTCCTTGGTTACTTGAACTACCACCAACAAATGCCTTTGATGCATCACTACCAAGTTCAGTAGGTTCTTCAATGATAAGTATTTGCTGTTGGTTTTTGGTGGTTAAGTTTCCCATAGGAGCAATGAGTGCATTTGTATTTGTCACTTGGAAACATGGTATTTCTTCCTTTATCATCTCATTCTCTGTCATTTCTATTTCAGCAGCTCGGAGGAAACAAATCACATCATCAAGCTTGAGCTGTTCAAAACTCGGTTTCTGAATGATGAACTTGCTTGCTATATACGATTCTTTTGGCAATGATGACAACAACTTTGTGTTTAAATCGGAATTAGTCATCACATAGTCTGTTGTTCTGAGTTCATTCACAATGGCCAAATATCTTTCAAGAATTTATTTCAACCTTTCGCCTTCTTATATTTGAATCTTTCAAGCTGTTGCTTGAGGCTTGCCTTTTTGATTTTCTTTAACTCAGAATTCCCTTCAAACATATTAAGAATTGCATCATACATAGCCTTGGTAGTGGTATGATGTGCAACCTTGGTCAGAATTTCCCAAGACAGACCCAATTTGATCATTGCAAGAGCTCGATCACCCAGTTTCCTCATTCTATCACCAACGGCTTGGTTTGCATTTGCTCCTGTTTCAGGTACATATGGTCCATTCTTGATGGAATTCCACATGTCTACATCATTGTAACAAAGTAGCTTCAAACAAAACTTTCCACTTAACAAAGTTTTCCTGTCCTTAGAGCCTAGGAATTTTGTTAGTGGAGACATCCTGCTCCTCGTAACCAGACATTTTGTAAAAGATTTTAAAACAAACACAAAGACTTAAAAGAAATTTCGACTTAAAACTTTAATTTAAACTTTTCTTGAAAATTATTAGATATGAGGTATGGTTCTCAAATCCGATGAATTTGGTCCGAATAAAGCAAGATTAAGAATAACAATAAAAAAGTTCAAGGGAAAAAGAAACTATTAAACCGTAAAACAAAGCAGATCTGAGTAAGGAAGAGCAGAGCTGCTGACGTCACTCTCCAATGGAACAGTGCTCAGCTGACGTCACCCTTCTTCTTCAAATCAAACATATTCAATCAATAATCAGCAACGTATTCTTCACCAAGGTAGTCAAACTTAGCTTTGGTACAACTTGTCGGTCCCGATTGATCACTCAATCCATCTATGTGGTAACCCACACAAAGAGTGTTGACAAGAAGGTTAACGACGCAGCTAGATTGGAGAAGAATAATAGTATATTGAAGGCGGAATCAATAACAGACTGGTTGTTGCTTGAAGAACACAATAAAGACACACCCACACACAGATTCACTCATAATATTTCGATAAATAGTAAGTCGATTACAAAAAGGAAATCATTAGTGTTCTAAGAAAGGAATGATATGATTTTTGGCAGAATATCCGGAAGATTATGTCAGCTGTCAAATCGTTGTCAATCAATTCAGGTGTCTGTCCAACGTCTCTCTTGAGGCGTGCCCTAGATCATTCTATTTATAGGCCTGCCACCTGACAACTGCCATTCCTTCTAGAAACCCTCATCATTATTTCGTATTTAGATAACATATTACAAAAATATACTAAGTGTAAAACAGTTTTTCGGGTAGGCTTTCTGACTTTTATAATCTCCGAGTAGACCTGGTGACCTTGAAGTGTGCTTGGGAACAGTTCTCCAGGCAGACTTTACTTGGAGTATTTTCCTTTGAAAATACTCACCTAGAAGACTTCAATATTCCTGATCATAGCAAACTTTTCTTGGTATGATACTACGAGCAAACTATTCTTCATGAATCCCTTCAACTCCTTGTTAAAAAATAACTTATTAAGCAAACCAAAGTGTGCTAGTATCACTGTAGCTTGCTTGAGTTGAACCTTGCTATGAAAAGTTCTTTGAATGTTTCTTGTATAACTTCCCAAAGCATGCTCGGACTATTGTTTATTAATCAAACCTTGCTAGATCTTCCAAAATACTTGGCTTTAATAGCTTGGTTAAGTCAAGAGTTTGCTAGTAAGCAAACTATGCTTGACCTGAAGAATACCGTGCTAGACGAAGTGAACCCTGCTCGGATTATCACTTAGGAAGACTTCAAGAAGATAACTTTGCCCGGAAGGCAAAATACCTAGGCTTAAGTAAAAGCTTGCTCGGATGTCCAAGTGTGCCCGATGTCTATAATTAGCCTTTTTCAGGGAGGTTGAGAAGACTCCAATCTTCCTTAAGTTCATTTTCTCATCCTAACACCTATGAATCTGAAGTGTCGGATTCTCTGGAACAACTACTTTATCACTTAAATTAGTGAGATTCTCTTCAACATCACGAGATGATTCCCTAATCTCATGAGTGTCAGTAAATGGTACTGAAGAAGAATCAACAAAATGACCATCATCCGATGAAATAGAAATAACATCAGAAGTATCATGATGATCATCTTGTCATCATCATCATAATTATAGTTAGAAGACTTTGGTGTGGAAAACATTTGATCTTTCAAATACGCACGCACCAAGTCTTCATCAGGGAGATCAGCTATGGGAGTAAATGAATTAAATGATTGTTGTGTAACTCTCGCAATCAACATGGTACCACTCTTTAACACAAAACAAAGTAAAGTTGAAGACACGTTTCTTAGGCGATGCGTAGCCCAAGAAGTAACCTTCAATAGCCTTCTCCTCGAATTTTTCTGCATTTCTTTTCATGTCCAAGGACACCAAAAAGGTTCTATGAACTTTAAATTAGACTTACGGTTATTCAGAATCTCCTAACTCATCTTTTATAGCTTCTTAACCATCAGAACACGATTGAGTATGTAGCAAGCAGTGTTCACCGCCTCATTCCAAAACTGGACATGAAGCTTTGAATCTACAAGCATTGTTTTTACTATTTCAATCAATGTTTGGTTGTTCTGTTCAGCTACACCGTTCTGTTATGGTACATATGGAGCACTATATCCTCGATGGATTCCTTTTTTGAATACAAAAGAAGTCCAATGTAGTATTTTTTTTAACTTCGTACCCACTCTGAATACAAACTCACCTTATGTTTATAAAGTGATTAGATCTTTGTGATATAATTTTGAACAAGAACTTGTGTCTGATCTTTAAAATTCATAAATAACACCCACGAATACCACAAATAGCTATCGGTGACAACTAAACAGTACCAATCTCAAGCAATACTCGCCCGATTCACAGGACCAAACAAATCCATATTAAGTCGTTCCAGTGAAGCATCAATGGAATTAAATAACTTAGTAGGTTGCAACTTATTCTTATGTTTGCCCTTATTGCATGCAACGCAACAATTGCTTAGCTTGAAGTACTTCAGGGAAATCCCATCCACCAAATCATTTTCTATCAGATAGTTCATCTTTCTGACATGAATGTGAGCCATACGCCTATTCCACATAATCTAGTCTTTCTTGGTTGCTTTTGAAACAAAACACGTTTAACAGACGTAGAATTCGATACCTTAGTACACATATAAAGTACATAAATATCGTTTAACCGTGGAGATCGCATAACAACCATGTCTTCTGAAACGACATATCCTGGTTTGAGTATTATGCACTCATTGTCAGTAAATACGGTGGTGTACTTTTTATCACAAATCTGAGATACACTCAGCAAATTGTGATCCACACTGTCACAATAATTAACTTTCTCGAACGTAATACTATCGTTTGAAACATCTCCTTCTTTGTAATTATGCCCTCCTTGAATTACCAGCGAACGCTACATAACCCCCTTGAATATTCTTAACGTTTGTTAGTAGATTGATATTGCTGGTAATGTTACGAGAGCATCCGCTATCAATGATCCCGTTTTCTCCCAAGATAGTCTTGCATAAACTCTGTACATACACAAAACATGCTTATACCAAAAAGACAATGAATGCCTTAGTCTTGGGCACCTATTTCACTTCAACAGAAGGTTTAACATTAACTGATTCCAAATGTGGTTTGGACTCTTGTGAATATGCCATTGGTCTCTTAGACTTTTCTCATAGATAAGCATCTTGAACCACATTTGTGTTAACATTCTTGCAAATTGGTTGTGTTGGAACAAACAATTTGGGTTTTAAATTAACTGAAGTTTCATTAACATGAACCACCTTGCGTGGATTCACGTTTTGAAACATGATGTGAATCTCATCAACATAAGACATGGGTCTTTTGAGAATTTCTTTAACCACAAGAACTGGTTTGGATTGTTCCTTGGTAAATGGATGAATATTCCGCACTTTCTTCATTCCACAGTTTTTACAACATGCCCTTGTTCGCCACATAAGAAGCATGTTCTCATATCTACGAACACACTCTGTGGTCTGAATGAAACTTGTGCAACAAAAAACCTGATGAGAAAAACTTGTAGCTTTAACAATATCCACATCTTTAAACGTTACAGCCTTCTTCCTTTTATAAAACTCCAAATTTGAACAGTTTGAAAAACTTTGTATAGTGTCGGTTCCAGTAGAAGTAACAAACATTATTGGTTTAATAGTATTGAACAATTGTTTCAAACTTTGTTTAGTGATAGGCTTGTTTAATGACTTAGATCTTTATCATTCAATTTTGACATTTCTTTTTGTAAGACGCTTTCAATCAACTCAGGTTTGATTAGATTAAGCGGAATGTCTTTATCGGCGAAAACTTTGCTAAGACCCTTTAACTTAAACACACGTCCTATGTTTACATTAGCAGAGTAGGATTGATGAAACGCATCATATCCTCATCAGAAACTTTTGGTTTTTCTGATTTCTTAGCTTTAACCTTAGCTGGTTTTGTCTCATTCACTTTAGATGTACTTGAAATTATTGTGGTTCACATAAGACATGATTTGAATGTGAATATTCTGTTTGTTATGTACAATTTTTGGTTCAACTACATCCTCAATGATGACTTTCTCAACAAAGACTTTGTTTCTTTGAATGTGTGGTTCTTGAGTTGAAAATTTAGCAGTGAATCTTTCTTTGTCACTAAGTTTTGGTTTCTCCACATGAATGACTGGTTCATTAACGACTTCTCCTTTTCATGCAAACGGATTTTGGGAATAGTCATCATGAAATGGTGGAGGAACTTCAACAAAGCCTAAACCATTTTTAGAACCCTTTTGTTTACCAAATACTTTATTAATTTCATTCAATAAAAAGGATGAATTTCTAAATTTTTCTAGTTTTCTCTTCAACTCCAGAACTTCATTTTCAAGCTCAGTTATTTTTGTTATCTGTTTGAGAATTTCTTTGAACTCTTTTTCATTCATTTTCAATTTTACTGAAAGTTCTGCTTTCAAATCATGATTACTATCTGACAATCCATCAACTTTATCCTTAGATTTCTTTGTGATTCTAATGATTGTCAGTGGTTATCTTTCACTGATGCAAGTTCTTTCATCACTGAATCATTTTGAGTTTGAATCAAGTCATATTTTGACTTAGATTCCTCACAAATATCACATTTAACAATTTCAAACAATTTCAGCTTTTAAATCTTCAGTCACAATAGACTTGGAAGTAGGGCTAACCTCATCAATCTTAGCCATACATGCAAACGAAGTTGGTTGCATGTTGTTGAAGTCATCAGAATCTGATTCCGTCTCAAATTCGCTCTCAGAAGTCAATCCCTCCCCTCTAGAATCTTGAAAATTCTCAGCTTGTTCAATCATTGCAAGGTTAGCTTGATTGCCATTGTCCAATTGTCGTTGATTCCAATCAATCCATTCTACCGTAAGCAGAGCTTGTGACAATGCAGCCTTTGAAGAATCTCCCCCAAAAGACTTTTCTTTTGTCTCAGTGAACTTCTTCCCAGAGCTTCTATCTTCAGCACAGGGTCCATTATATTCCTTCTTCGGCTTATCACACCCTTTAGCAAAATGATCGAACTCTTGGCAATTATAACATTTTACTTTAAATTTATCAAAGCCAACCCGCTTGTTCAGTGTCAGTAAATCTTTACCAGTTCTTTGCATGAACTTCTTCACTTTACGCACTATCATAGCCATGTTCCACTTCAGATCCATCAACTCTAAATCATCTGGATCAAATTGATCATAATCATCATCTGTCAATTCACTTTACTACCCACCATATTTTCATATGAACTCATGAAAGCACAAAGAAAGGCAAAATTTTGTTCAGTTTCTCTCTTGTTCACGTTTGGTGTTTGAATAAAGACATTACTAGCATCAGTTGATCCACCAGAATTAGTGTTTGAACCAGATGCAATGAAACACACATTTGGCATTGGTTCAGCAAATGAAGATGGCACATCTTGGGATGATTGAGTGAGAAACGTATTTATTGGAGCTGTAGTGCTGCTCAACGGTAAAGAACCACCATATAGTGTCGGCTCTTGATTTTATTTTGACGGCTTTTGACATCACAAATCATACTCTCTTTCTTAAATTTTCTGCATAAAGTCCATTGCAGTTAGTTTTTCACTTTTGAGAAAGTTGTTTTCTTTCAGTACAAGCAAAAATGTTGAGTAAGAACCAGGTAGAGCATTCTTGACGATATCAATCTTATCTGATTCACTTGGTTCCATTTTCAGTTTATTCATCTCAGCAATCAGATGATTAAACCTAGTCAACATTTCCTCGACAGTCTCACCCTTCAATAAATTAAAGTTTCTAAATTGGAACTTCAGCATAACTTTCTTTCTTTCTTCGATATTCCCCATGTAACACTTTGCAAAAATTGTCATTAATGTAATCATTACAAGCATCATAATATAAAATCTTCCTTCATTAAGATTCAAAATCTTGCAAAGTCAACAAAAGACCAAATTTTGACATGTAACGAGCATAACGTGAAATAACCTCGGGCAACGGGTCAGAAAATAAATAAATCATTAATATGATTAAATGGCCCAAAAAATTTAAAATATATGTAAAAAAATTAGAGATAATGTATAAACATAATTTTAGAAGGCTCGAATCGCAAAAACTGAGCAATAAGTAAACAAAAGCCAGTACAGGACCGAAAAGGACTCGACAAAAACTATTTTCAGAAAAATAGATTTTGTAGTCCATATTGTTAGGAATTTGATTTCGTTCAAAGCTAGCAAAAATTATTAAAAACAAGATCCAATTGGTTGTCTAAACTCGCAATGCGTAAAATCGATTAACCAAGTTAGTTATATTATAACCCAACCGCCAACTCACCCTCTCCACCTCTTTTCCCCCCCAATGACCTTCCACAATTTCACCCATCCAATGATTGCAAGCTTCTAGAAACCCATGATTTGTAAACAAATCCAAGTATCCACTTAACACTCTAATCACTCACTCATCAATCCTACTCCTCCCTGTCTCTTTCTATATTACGGTATACACACACACACCACCACCATTCAAATTCAAATCACAAACACACACTCACATTCAAGATTGATCAAGAACAATGAAGATCAACAACTAGGAAGAGGATTAGGAGGAAGGATCATCACACCCGCACCCATCACCTTCTCATCTTCATCCTTAGATCTTCAAGAACACAAGTAAGTTATGTTTATAAGTTGATTTCTAGCGTTGAATATGTTAGACTAGGTGTTCTTGAATTGAGATTGAGCTTGAAGATTTGAAATTATGGGTGTTGATGTGTGTGTATGTGAGCCGTGTATATGTATGTGTAAGAGGAAGGATTGAACCCACTTACACATGCATACATTCATCTTGAAGTTCATGATTTGATTGTTAAGGTTGATTAGAAGCGTTGTTGGAATATTTGATATTTAGGTGTAATCATGGATAAAAATTGATGTTTGAGTTTGATGTTAAGATGAATTTTGGTTAGTTCTTGATCAATAGGATGGATGAAATGAACATGAATCATTAAATCTCTAGTATTAAAGTTGAATATAGCAAGAACTTGTTCATAGTTTGCAATTTGGGGATTTTTGAATATCTTTGATTAACTGATGATTTGGTGAATTAATGAAACATGAAAGTGATAAGGATTAATGTTATTTGATATTGAATAGGGTATATGCTAGTAGATTCATAAAACTATTAGATAATACTTGAAGATTGTTGAAATTGTTAGATTGCCAATTAAGGAAACTTTGTTGAATGACAGTTGAATCCTTAATATTGATATGAATACTTAGCGTATATGTGTTTGATATATAATTAATTGCATACTTGAACTAAGATAGGATGCATTGTTAATGTATTGATTGGATTAGTATATTGCCACTAGGGTATAGGCCCGTGTTACACACAGGTGGAAAATCATGTTAACAAACATAATAAATTTAAACAACAAATTCAAGTAACACAAAACTTCTTCAACTTTCGGACCAAAACGTTAACCATTTACAATGTCTAGATATTAAAAGTTTAAAGTTACAATAAGTTAGTGTACACCAAACCACCAAAAAAACATCTAACAAAAGACCTAAACATGTTCTTTCATATTAAACCACCATCAACTTCTTCAAATATTCTAACAAAGAAACTTATTTTGCTTCAAGGTGGAAAATATACTAAAATTAAACAAAATATTATATTACATTCAGTTATTTCAAATAATAACGTTTATTTATGACATTTTTAATAAGTTTTCGATATATATATGCATTGTTCACTTTAAATTGCAAACCAAATCTTAATGTTCAATAGACAACATTTGTAGTCCAAATTCTTGACTTCCATCCTTTAATTTTACATTGACATCCAGTATACTACACGGGATAGACAATGTAAAGCAGTATAACTCATTCAATATAAATAGATGCACTAATTACATCTAGCATTTTTCCAATAACATGCATTACATTGATGCCTCTTGACACTTAAAAAAATTTGTTGAATTTTAGATAGATAAGAAATTTGCAAAAGGATAACAAAAATAATGATAATACAACACATTAAATAGAAAAAAGATTGCATTAAACCTACTATGCCTTCATAACATTGAGACAAAAAAAACTTCGACAAAACACCTCAATTTGTGCTTCTGGCCCTTTTCCAACTTCTTTTCATATTTGTAGTTTTTTTATATTTGCACAGATAGGTATTAGGCGGACCTTTATTTTTTTACACTTTCAAGTTTATGCCAATGTTTTAATGTAATAAAACTTAATAGTTAATAATCAATATATTTTTGTTATTTTTTCATTCTAAGTTTTAATATGTTTTTAGTTTCGGTATCATTGATACCGACCAAGTTTGCATCGGGTTGAGGCCGTAACGCGTGGGTTTTTTTGTTCTGTATGGGTTTTGTTAATGAATTTGTATTTTGGTTTAGTTTCGGTGGTGCCATAGCCCAAGACAAACTGAATATTTTTGGTTCGCCAACGCAAATCACAATTTTTACTTTTTTAATATATTAATTTGTAGTATTGGGGCATTGACGAATTTGTCTTTTATACTAGATTACACCTTTAGCCCGGCGCAACGCGCCGGAGGTATCACCTAGTTATGTATTACAGTCGCAACTAAAAGAATTTAATTTTGAAATAAATATATAGTCTCAATATATTTATTGCTCGGCCCAAATGAATTGGTTATATCCAAATGAATCCGAAGGTATTAAAATATTATATTCTTAATATTTATATAAATTATTTATTTTATAAAAGGATACATAAGCTTATCACCAATGGATCATTCAAAAGTTAAAAGAAACATTCGGTTAGTGAAAGCAACCTACACCAAACATAACAAACGAATCGTTCGGTTGGTGAAAGCAACTGACACCAAACATAACAAATGAAACGTTCGGTTGGTAAAAGCAACAAACACAAACATAATAAATGAAACGTTTTGTTGGTGAAAGCAACTGAAACAAACAAATTAACGAAACGACTAGCTGGGTGGAAACGACTAGCCTAAACTGACTTGCGAGTCGATAACGGAAACTAACTGATCTTACACGTTTAGGACGTGTGAAGGCTGCTGACCTCGGGTTTAAACTGAAACTTTTAGTGAACTAAATACTAAACTAACGAGGTGAGTTTCACTACCGCCTTTTTCTATTTTACTGTTTTATAATTATCCGGGGGAAAACATACACAACTACTTTTATATACGATAATTAGAAACAAAACACTCAATCCTTATGCGAACATGAGTTGAACTATCTAGTGCTATAAGTCTCTTGCTTGCATACTGTAACCATTAGCTAACAAAGTTAGCCACATGAATATACGAATAGTACTATTGACGTTGACATTTCCCCCAGCTGTTAGGTTAGTCGCGCAAAACCTCCGATATTGCATCGAACATGGTGCGTATATTCCATCTGTGAGATTTGAACAGGGCAAAAAGATATAATTCGTGGTTAGGCTATAGGCTCAGGGTTCGTCATATTAATTCGTAGATTTTGCTAGTCTATGGAGGATAATCGTATTTGTTTCAATAAGTTATCGTATGCTTATTTGCGAACGGATTCAACAATTTATGAAAACATGATTTCATAACAAGTCATAAAACCTGTGAACTCACCAACCATTGTGTTGACTTTTTAAACGTATGTTTTTCTGGAAATTAACAACGCACGTAAGGAATCATGAAGACGGGACCTCATTTTATAGTTAGGATACCTCTTTGATATTTAACTTTTTTTGTTTAAAAACAAGTTATATTTTGTAAACACCAAACTATTGGTATCCTAACACATTTATGTTGGTGATAATCATATGCTTACGGTATACATGACGTCATGTGCCCCCGCTTCCGCTTTGGCGGGGTGTGACAGTATATGGGAATTAACCTAAATGGAAACATGATGAGTTGGATACGCATAAGTGGATAGCCTAGTTGATTGCCATGAGGACAATGTAATGCTTTAATAGTATTGATAGATTTGTCACTTACTTGCTAGAGATAGAAAATTTTTAACTTGATTAATTGAAATATCAAAACTTGAATAAAACATTAGGGTGCATGAAACTATGTCAAACTAGTTGAATGAGATAAACAAAGATTCATACTTAATCATGATTGAAAGATTGAATTAGAAACAAAATTAAATGTTACTATAATAGGAAACTTTGTTAATTAAACACTTAGGAAATTCATAAAAATGATGAAATGCATGAGCTAATGGTTTAATGATTTGATGATTTGGAATAACTTGATGATTAGATAATAATAGGAATAATCACAAAATTATTAAATTGATTCTTAAAAAGGAGTTACATGATAACACACATGTTAGAACCTTCCAAATAGGAACAAAGAATATCGTTGTAAATTATTAATTGGCTTGTTGTGAGAATCATCATAATAGATTGAAATCTGGATTTTTAAGTTTTATTATGATGTTTGTGTTAGTACACGGTTTTGCGTCTCGAGTCTTTGTATTTATCGTTTTGTATTTACCATTTATTTAATGTAAAAGTTATTTATATTAAACTAAGTTAGTTCGTTAGAGGAACAGGCTAGTTCGTTAGAGTTAAGTCCCTCATGATTCGTTAAGGATGTTTAACGAATCATAGGGTGTTTCGTTAAAGTTATTTGTTAATTGTAATGTAACGAAGTGGGTGGATAGTTCGTTGCGGAATGTGTAACGAACTAGACCCATCTTCTATATATAGTGGGTTCGTCCACTGCATAATTTATGTTCTGAGTTTAAGATTAACGAATTGCTGTCCAGATATCCTCTCAAGCTTCCTTGCAATTAATTATTCAATATATATATGTATATATATATATATATATCAATACACATATATAAAACTAATACTAATACATAATATATAATCATATAAGAGCATCATGAACTAGATCCGTAATTGTTATTAAGACCTTAGATCTGAGATCGATTTAAGGGTTTCACAAGTGGTATCAGAGCTTTCGATGTTCGATTGCTCTTGATTTGGTTATTAATTAGTTAATTAAGGATTGTTTTGGTATAATTTTGGTATCTATTGATTTCGGTTTAAGTTTGGATCAAATTAAGTGTGAATTTGATCAGAGTATGGATTGATTGGATCGGATCTGTGTTTGGTAAAGTATTGGAAGGTTGTTGTGATTTGGAATTGGTAATTGGGTTGAGTTTGTGTGGTTTTTGGTTTGGATCTGGATTTAACAGAAACAGAGTGTTGGTTTTGGTTAAATTGGACTTGTGTTAAGGTGATTTATGTTTAGAAATGATTTGGTTTGGATTCGCGATGATGTTACGAGTGTTTTGATAGGTTGAGTGAACGATTTGGTGTAATATTCGAAGAGTATTACGAATCTGTGTTTTAGTTTGGTGTTCTTATTTTGTCCAAAAATTTGGAAATTCCAGATGAAGATTTGAAGATCTTCATATACCTTTGAAGATTCGTCAACTTCCCAGCCAGTTAATTAGTTTAATTCACTGATTCGTGTTCCATTTCGTTATACTTTCTCATTCGTGTCTTCCAGTTCCTGAGACACGTGTCTTAGTTCGTTAACTTTAATTCCAACTATTTTTGCCACGTGGCAAGAGTTGTCAGAGTTTGTTACAACCGTTGTAACAACCTTATTCGCTATAGTTGATTCGTTATCAACTGTAGCTAATTCGTCATCTTGATTCGCCACCTAATTCATTAACAGTGACTTAGTGTTTTGTTAAGGAAACTCTACAGTTCGTTACCTTAATTCGCTAAGCTTACACTTAATTGATTCGTTAAAAGAACCAATTGATTCGGTAACAAATTTCGTCAATCTAATTCGTTACTTCGACTTAATTCGTTGTCCTAGTTCGTTATAACCAGTTCGTGTGACATTGTTCCAGATTCGTTAAACTCACAGACTCGTTAAAGCTGTTTCCAATTCGTTACTGTTCACAGTTCGTTAAGATATTTTTCAAATTTAACCCTTGAAATTTGATTGTCTTGTCATTTTTCAACATGGCTGGGATGTATGCTTTAGCATCCCAAAATATGTTAATGCAACAAATATTGCAACTGGAAACCGAGATCGGTTCACATTCAAATTGTCCACGTTTAATGAAATTTAGCGATTTTGCTAAGTGGGAACCTCGTTTCTGTGCTCATCTAGGATCGGTTCACCCTGATTGTTTGTATTGCCTGGATGAGGTATATAACGTTTCTATGATTGGAGATGAGACCATCGGCTTCACACGTAAAGCCATCTCTCAATAATCTCACGAAGAAAAGAAAGCGCTGGAAATTGAGACAAAAGCCTACTCTACTCTTACTATGGCTTTACCTGAAATCACCTTTCACCAAGTTGGTAGCATAAAGATTTGTGTTTCGTTATTCCAAAACATTCGTATGAGGAGTATGGGTAACACCGCTGAAAGCAAGAAAGTCATACTGAAGTTTCAATTTATAAACTTTAATTTACTTAATGGTGAGACTGTTGAGGAGATGACAACAAGGTTTAATCATTTGATAGCCGAGATTGATAAAATGAAGTTGGAAACTTCTGAAGTTGATAAGATTGATACCATTAAGAGTGCTTTACCAAGTTCTTATTCTACGTTTTTAGTGTTTCTGAAAGAGAACAATTACTTCAACAATGAAGACTTGACAGCATCCGAATATGCAAAAGATCGAAGCAAGAGAATACGATCTCAAATGTCAAAAGTCTTCAAAGGATAATCAAGATCCTGCTTTTTATGGTGGGAGTATGCCCTTGAGTTCAACCATTTCTCCAATCACTGCATTTCTTACATAAAATGCAAGTGAGAATGCAACAACTATTTATAGTGATCCACGAGCATGCTTCTACACTGCTGGAAATTCTGGTTCACCAAATGTGTCTAGTTCTTCTGGAGGGTCTGGAAATTCATCCACTACAAATCAGTTCTCACCACCACCGACTGTCAACATGAAGGAAGCTGAACAAAACTTTGCTTTCTTATTAGCTTTCATGTCTTCTTATGAGAAATTGGTGAGTAGTAAGATAGCGACGAGTGATTTGACTGATGAAAACTATGATCAAATTGATCTGGATGACTTAGAGATCATGGACTTGAAATGGAACATGGCGATGATTGTCCGTAAAGTTAAAAGGTTTATGCAAAGGACCGGCAAAGATCTTCCCACTATAAACAAGAAGTTGGGGTTTGATAAACTGAAAGTCAAATGTTATAATTGCCAGGAATTTGGACAGTTTGCAAAGGAATGTGATAAGCCGAAAAAGGAGTATACTGGTCCTCATGGTCAAAACCAAAGTTCTTCTACACCATGAGGTAATGATGCTGAAAAGAAACCGTCTACTTCTGGGTCAAAGGCAATGTTAGCTGATGGAACCGATTGGTCACAACGACTGCTGTGTAATGACAATCAAGTCAATTTGGTTATGTTCAAGACAAATGATGTTCTTCAAGATGCAAGCGGAAGTGAGTTATTGTCTGACAGTGACACTGAATCGGACTCTGATGAATCATGTGATAAATTTCCAACCACGTTTGTTTGCATGGCTAAGATCAATGAGGTTAGTCCTTCTATCTCTGCTACTTTGTCTGCTAAAGTAACTTGTTGAATGTGAGATAAACAAACCTAAGTTAGAGTCTTTAAAAAAATCATAATGATAATTTAGTGAGAGAAATTTCTTCACTAAAGGATACTTATCGACAATCTATTGAATCTCAAATGAGATCTCGAGAGAAGATTGAAGCTTTGTTGACAAGTAACCATGATCTCAATGCTGAGTTATCTGTTAAAATGGCAATCAATGATCAAAAGTTTCAAGAAATTTTGAAACATCGTTTAAAGATAACCAAGCTTGAAAATGAGGTTCTTGAGTTAAAGAACAAGTTGGGAAAATTTTGAAACTCTTCCTTTTTTCTAAATGAAATAATCGAAGTATCTGGTAAGAAAAAAGATTCAAAAAAGGGTATAGGTTTTGTTGAAATTCCACCACCTTTTCACAATGATTATAAAGCAAATCCTTTTGTTAAAAGAGAAGAGGATGTGATTGTAAAAGAACCTGTGGTTTCTGAAACATCAAAACCAGTGAAAACTGAAACTGTTAAAGCCCAATCTATACCTCAAAAACCTCATGTTGAAAGCAACAAAGTATTTGTTGAAAATGTTAATAAAGTGATTATTGAGGATGTGTTTGAACCTCAGGTTATACACCAAAACAAGAACATTCCAAGTTCTAATCACATTCTTTGTGAGCCTCCTGAATTTGAGGAAGCTGTGTATGGTTCACACACAACTCATGTGAGAAAAGAAGACCAAGTTAAAATTAAACCAGTTAAGGCATAGAAACCATAAAAGCCTAAAATTACTGATGAGGATTTGATGCGCTTTATCAATCCTACTGTTTCCAAGTCGACAACTGGTCGTGTGTTTAAGTTGAAAGGAATTGATACAATGTTCACTGAGAAGGACATTCCAATTAGCATTCTAATTGAAAGCGTTTTTCACAATGAAACCTCCAAGATAAAGATCTTGAACGTCAATATGCTTGTGCCAAAACATCAAACTCATCAGACCCATTGATTAAAGCTAAGCAATTGTTAAAACATGCTAAAAAGGTTCATTTTATGAAATCAACTGGAACTGATACATTGCAAAGTTTTTCCAACTGTTCTGACCTTGACTTTTATATGAAAAAGAAGTCTGTTTTGTCTGATGATTTGGCCAAGAGTTTTACTAAAATGTGAGTAATCAACCTTCTGTGGCATCTGTTTTTGCCAAATCTCAACATGATCGTGTAGACATGCGAAGTTGCTTTTTGTGTGGACAACAAGGTCATGTGGTGAGAAACTGTGGCCAGAAGAAATCTCAGAATCTTCATCCATTTGTCAAGGACCAATCGAGACCGGTTCCTGTGATAAAGAAGATTCTGAAATGACCTATGCCATGTGATTATGATACTCACATCATGTTTTCAAATGTGAATCCACGTAAGGTAATTCATGTGAATGAAACATATGGTCAAGTAAAAACAAAGTTTGTTCCAACTGAGCCTATCTGCAAGAACGTGAACTCAAATGTCGTTCAGCTGCCTATCTAAGAAGAAAGTCTAAGAAGCCTGTAACTTATTCTCAAGTTGCTGAACAACAGTTGAATTCTATTCAAGTTAAGCTTCCAAGAGAAACTCAAAAGGTGCCCAAGACTGAGGCCTGGGCTGCCTTTATGAACTAATCACTTTTATTTTATATGTAGGGTACATCCAAGACCGTGTCTGGTGAAAACTGGATAATGGATAGTGGATGTTCTCGTCATATCACTGGAAATCTCAACCTCTTAACAAATGTGAGAAATATTCAAGGGGGTTATGTAGCATTTGCTGGGAATTCTAGGGGCATGATAACACAAGAAGGTGAAGTTTCAAATGGTCACATTACGTTTGAAAAAGTCAATTACTGTGACAAGGTGGACCATAATTTATTGAGTGTGTCGCAAATCTGTGACAAGAAGTACACAAATATATTTACCGATAAAGATTGTTTGATTTTGAGACCGGGATACGTGATTCCGAGGACATGGTTGTCATGCGATCACCTCGATTAAATGATATTTATGTCTTAAATATGAGTTCTAAAGTATCAACATCTATCGAAACATGTTTTGTCTCAAAAGCAATCGAGAAGGACTCTTTTCTATGGCATCGTAGAATGGGTCACATTCATGTTCGAAAGATGAATTATTTAATGGCAAATGACTTAGTCGATGGTGTTTCGCTGAAGAACTTTAAATTATCTGATCACTGTGTTGCCTGCAGGAAAGGCAAACAGAAGAAAAAGACACATCCTTCTAAGTTATTGAATCCATTGATACTCCTCTTGAACGACTTCATATGGATCTTTTTGGTTCTGTGAATCGTGCTAGTATCTCTGGAGATTGGTATTGTCTTATTGTTACAGATGATTATTCAAGATACTCATGGGTCTTATTTATGAGTTCAAAAGATCAAACACCTGTTCTGGTACAAAACTTAATCACTAAGATCGAATCACTTTACAAGCAAAAAGTGAGGAGAATTCGAAGTGATAGTGGTACTGAATTTAAGAACAATGTATTGGATTTCTTTTGCGTTCAAAAAGGAATTCACCGGGAATATAGTGCACCTTTTGTACATAACACAACGGTGTTGCTGAAAGAAAGAATAGAACTTTGATTGAAGCTGCAAGAACTATGCTTGCTGATTCTAAGCTTCCTGTCCAATTCTGTAATGAGGCGGTGAATACAGCTTGTTATAAGCTTAATCGGGTTCTAACTGTTAAAAGACTCAAGAAGACAAGTTATGAACTTTTGAACAATCGAAAACCTAACTTAAATTACTTAGAACAATTTGGGTGTCCTTGTACGATGTTGAAGAAGGATGTGGGTAAATTTGAAGAAAAAGCTATCGAGGGATATTTCTTTTGGTATGCTTCTCCAAAGAAAAGGGTATTTAGTTTCACTTCTGGTTGTGTTGAGGAATGGTACCATGTAGACTGTCAAAAGTACACCACACCTCCTCAAATGAAAGGTCATGACTGGATGTTTGATTATGATAGTTTATTTAATTCATTCACTCCATCAATTGAACAACCAGATGAAGACATGGGTTGTGCATACTTTGAAGATCAATTGGTCATTCCAAGATTTTTAAGTTCTAATGATGTTGTAGCTCCAATGGTTGCTCCAACTGAAGATCCATGTGATGATCCTCAAGCTTCTTCTGATAATGCTTCTATTTCTTCAGATGATACTCCTGATGTTGAAAAACAGTTGAAAGTGATAATTTATCTCCTGGACTTGGAGAACATTACACTAAATTATTCGAAAATGTTGTTGTTCCTAAGAATCGCACTCTTCGGATTGATAATTATCATCCACAGGAAAACATCATTGGAGAACTTGATGTGGGCATTCAAACACGTCATCAAGTTGCTTCGTCGAATGAGAATAATTTATTGTGTGCTTATGCGGATTTAAATTCATCTGGAATTGTAAATCTTGTCAAGTTCACTTGCTTTCTATCCCAAGTTGAGCCGACGACGACTCGTAAGGAACTTGAAGATTCTTCTTGGGTAGAAGCCATGCAAGAAGAATTGCAGCAATTTGCACGTTTGGGTGTTTGGGAGCTTATTGATAAACCTGCTCGAGTCAACAAGGCTATTCCGACAAACTGGGTATTTAAATGTAAGAAAGACTATCGTGGTGTGATCGTGAGGAACAAGGCACGATTAGTGGTGCATGGTTTTCATCAGCAAGAGGGTATTGACTACACCGAAGTATATGCTTCGGTTGCAAGATTGGAGTCTACGAATTTTTCTGGCGTATGCTACTTATAAGAATATCAAGGTCTATCAAATGGATGTTAAAAGTGCTTTTCTCAATGGTGAATAACACGAGGAAGTGTTTGTTTTACAGCCTCCTGGCTTTGAAGATCCTGATTTTCCTGACCGAGTTTACCGATGAGAAAAGGCCCTGTATGGTCTACATCAAGCCCCGAGAGCTTGGTATGGCACGCTTGCCGACCATCAGACTGATAACGGCTTCAAGCGAGGGACTGTTGACTGCACCTTATTTTGTAAGACTGTTGGTGATGATCTTCTCCTCGTTCAGATTTATGTCGATGACATTATCTTTTAGGTCTACAAACGACAAGTTATGTAAGGAGTTCAAGAAGTCCATGCAAACAAAGTTCGAGATGAGCTCGATGGGAGAGATGAACTTCTTTCTAGGGTTGCAAGTTCACCAGTCTGCGAAAGGAATCTTTATTCACCGGACCAAATATGTGAACGATGTCTTGAGCCGATTCAAGATATCTACCGGAAAAATCCCGTCAACTCCTCTCCACGTGGGTCACAGTTTATCACCGGATGAATTGGAGGACACGTTGATCCTACCCTCTATCGTGCTATGATCGGATCTTAAATGTATCTAACGGCTTCTCGCCCTGACATTAGGTTTGCTGTTTGTCTTTGTGCTAGGTTTCAAGCAAGTCCACGAGTGACTCACCTAGCAGCGGTCAAGCGAATTCTTCAGTATCTGAGGGGAAATCCAGACATTGGGTTATGGTACCCCAAGGACGATAACTTTGAACTTACCGTCTTTTCAGACTCGGACTACAGAAGTTGCAAGATTAACTTCAAATTAGCTACCGTAGGGTGTCAATTCTTAGGAAACCGGCTTGTTTCATGGCAGTGTAAGAAGCAGACGACGGTCTCCACTTCAACCGCTGAGACAAAATATGTTGCAGCCTCGAGTTGCTGTTCCCAGGTTTTGTGGATTCAACAACATCTGAGCGACTACGGTTTGAAGTTTCTTACAACTGCTATTTTGATTGATAACTCTGCTGCAATAAGTACCACCAAAAATCCCGTACAACATTCTAAAACGAAACATATCGAAATTATATATCATTTTATACGAGATTGTTTTGAAAAAGAAATTAATCGACCTTGAGAAAGTACATACTGATTTTCAGAAAACCGATCTATTTACCAAGCCTTTGAAAAAACTCGTTTTCAATTTTTGCTTGGTTTAAATGGATGGAAGACCCTTGTTGGTATCCTGAAACAAAGATAATCTTTATTTTCTGCTTCTTTTTCTTTTAAATTTTTTTTTGGTTTTTGGTTTTTAGGGAGTGAAAAATAGAAACTACAAAAATAGTGTCCTTTTTGTTTGTATAGAAAAACCCAAAAACATTTGAAAAAATTAAAACTCAAAAACATTGAAAAATTTTGAAAAATAAAAAATATTGTGTTTTCAGTTTGTATAGAAAAAAAACCCAAAAACATTTGAAAAAAATTAAAACTCAAAAACATTGAAAAATTATGAAAAATAAAAAATATTGTGTTTTTAGTTTGTATAGAAAAAAAAACCCAAAAACATTTGAAAAAATTAAAACTCAAAAAATTGAAAAATTTTGAAAAATAAAAAATATTGTGTTTTTCAATTTGTATAGAAAAATCCGAAATCCAAAAAGATTGTGAAGTTTCTTTGTTTATAAGAAAATTGAAAGAGACAAAAAGATTGTGTTTATGTATGTAAAGAGAAAAACCAAAAAGATTTTTGCATACGTTCGCTGAAAAGTATGTCAATTACTCATATTTGAAGGACATGTACTTGTACATGTTTGGTCTTGATATTTACTCGTGAATGTTCGGGATAGCCATTTACCTGACAATGGAAAGTAGTTGGGGCGTTCATTATGCGTTTTATTTTATTTTCTCGCTGAAAATTATGTCGGTTATTTAAGTTTGTGGAGCATGCTTGCATGTCTTGGTCCTATTATGCACTTGTTGAATTGATAGAATAGCCATTAGTTTATAGACTTAATGTAACTGGGGCGATTTAAATTCATTTTGTTTTATGCTCCTCAAAATTTTGAGTTTTTGGAGCAAAAAGAGAAAATGATATAACATTGACTGTTTTGACCCCATATCCAGCAAGAAATAAGCTTAAACTGTGTGCTTAATTGCATTGATGCATTGGTAGGTCTTAAACAAACTGTTAAAGTAAAGTATGTGATATAAACATAAAGAAATGCCAAATTGAAAGAGGTATTAGTCTCTAGCAAAAATCTCGGTGAGGATGGCATAAATGTAATAACCTGTAATACTCAAGCCTTATTTTTGTTTGATCACCCAAAAATAAAATAAAGCAAATAAAAAGCGTTGAGGTTCTGGACACTGTGAGTCTTTATGAGGCTTAATTATCTGGGTATTCATATGCATGAATATTTCACTCGCTTTTAGAGCAAACCCAAAGTCATTAAACTTGATCACAGCTGTACCTCGTACTATATATATTACTTACTTGATCAAAATCCGCTGTTAGTCATACATTTGTTCCTCCCTTGCGCATGTCTCAATACCATTAAGAAACGGACCCTAGGGGATACAGTGTGTGAAAGCCGACAGATGGACTCGTGCATATTCACTCATAGTAAAGGAAACTCAATGCATTGCTCATAAATTTCTATAAAAATTCTAATTTTGATCAGCAATATAATGGTTTAAGTCTGTAGGTTCCCCCGGGGACGTCGCCGATCGATACGAGATCCGCACGAGGTCTAGGAGTGCGGAATCCTCCTAGACTTGTTTATTGGTGTAAAGATAAAGAACACAAACACGTACACGAACAAATACACGAACAAATACAAGAACGGGATAAATAAATCTGCAGATTCTTATATAATAATCAAAACGAATTACATACCAAACTCGTAAACAAATGACGGCCGACCCGAGGTGAGCTCTACCTCGGGTCGTCCCACACGACTCTCACTCTCGGTCTCTCTTTAGACAAATAAACTGTAACACACAATAATCTGATTTCTGGATACAAAACCTAAACAAGACACACATATATATAGACAAAACATCTTCTCGGGCTTGGGCTTGGGCCAGTAGGCGAAGTTGTTCATAACTTCGCTTATGGCGAAGTTGTGATAACTTCGCCTAAGGCAGAAGTTGTTACAACTTCGCCGTTGGCGAAGTTGTTCTAACTTCGCCTAAGGCGAAGTTGTGCTAACTTCGCCTGTGGCGTTCCGCTGGTCAGAATTGCATAGCGACGGTCACAAAATGCACCAACAGTCTCCCCTTTGACCGTTGCTCTCAATTCTAACAAACACAAAAGATCATATGTTACAAAAACATGCACCAACAGACTCCCTCTTAACTGATGATCTTCTGTTTGCCCTTCAACCAGCCGTGTCTGAAACTGTCTTGTAGCTTCACAAATCTACCAATCACCCAGCGTCTTCCATATCAGATCTCCCCTTCAGTGTATGCTTCTCCGACTATAACGATTGAGGTCTTTGAAATGCATGCATCCTCATGCCAATAGATCATCTCAACCAATCACGTGAGTCCATCTGACTTCACCAACACGTGAAGTTGGGCTTCCTCCACAACTTCACCAACTCGTCGGCATACGATAAGGTTTAATCTTCAACTACTCAACATCAAGTGATCAATTTCATCACAAAACCACCTTGACAGAATCTAACACATGACCATTAATTAATTCGAAGCATCTTCAATCACCAGGGATAACGATCAAGAACATAAACACTTTAGTTCCCGATTAAATCCAACTTGTTCCAGAATTTTCACTCTAATAAATAAGCATCACGTTTCAGGATCCAATTCTCGAACGCCTTGAAAATAACATAAATAATATGCTCTGACCGCAATCCAGTAATGACAAAAACCTTCAGTTCAATTTGACTTTCTTCAATTGGTCACCTCGAACAACAACAATTTTATTGCCCACAAACACCCAAATATGTGTCAATATCCAGTTTCAATCAATATCCCATTCACAAACTCAACCCCATATCCAGAGTTGACACGTATTTGTTCACACGTAAGACCCAGAGATAACAAGTTTCACTCGTTGACGGAACAACATCTCCGGTGTCACAATAATCGTGTACACCTGGACATACAGACGAAAACACCAAAATACTTTTTTTTTTTTTTTTTTTTTTTTCTCGTTAACTTCGCCTAAAGTTAACTTCGTCTGTCCATAACTTCACCTGGCTATAACTTCGCCGAGAAGTCAACTTCGCCTAAAGTCAACTTCGCCTGTTCATAACTTCGCCAGACCTTATATCTTCGCTGAAACCCTACGAACAGTGACGGCAACTTCGCCTGATGAACAATAACTTCGCCTACGGCGCTGTTCGGCCAGAAACGCACAGAAACGTGCCAGAAACACCAAAACGCAGATCTCGAACCATAGCATAAGAGCCTAAGGCTCTGATACCAATTGTAGGTTCCCGGACGGATCTTACACGGGATATCGCTATCTACGTAGGTGCGGAATCCCTGCGTAGGTAGTTACGAGCGTAGAATACGTAAAACAAACACACGCGATACAAACGAACACGTTATGTATTATAACTTGAAACACGTCTATTACAGACTCTCGACACGTTCACTGAACTCAACAACTGACTCCTCTCTTGTAACCTAAACACACCGTCGGCTACAGTATATATAGACACGACAACTTCGCCTGATATGTTCAGGCGAAGTTGTCCATAACTTCGCTCGTTCAACAAGTTCGCCAAGGCGAACTTGTCGACAACTTCGCTTGTTCAACAAGTTCGCCTAAGCGAACTTGTTGACAACTTCGCTTACATACATAAACATAAACTTAAACATAATTACATTACAGACTCGATTACAAACGCTAGACTATGAACTACTGACATTTATGTACCAACAAAGTCAAGTTGGGGTGATATGGAAAAAATCAAATTAAGCTTGAACCGAGATTAGAGGCTGATAGTTTCTGATATTATGTGCTCTAATTAAATATTAATCATATCACAAAAACACTGGAAGGTTTGTTATAAGATTTAGGTGGACAACAATACCAATGACCGACTTAACGCCAGTCACAATATCGCTGAAATATAAAACTGTGATAGAAGGGCAATCTAGTAAATATGATTCTCTGCTCAAACTCACCAAAAAATCCAAAAATATGTACTGCTTTTGAAAACTCTTACAAAAACACAAAAATATTTTTCTACTTTTTGTTTCAGATATTTTTCTGGTAAATATTTTTCATTAACTAAAATTCAAAATATCAAAAAGATTTTGCTTTTTCATTTTATATATTATTTATTTTTCCTCTTTATGTTAAGTGTTTCGAAATGTAAAACACATTAAGGTATTCGATCATCGAGATATGGGTTCTCGGTGAATTTTTAAGCTATTTTTTTAATTATTTAATTAATAATTGATTTAATAAATTTAGTTATTTAATTTAAAATTACATAAAGTAATTCGTTATATGTGATTCGTTAAATGTTAACGAATTAAAGTCATTGATAACGAATTGAACTCCAATACGTTAACTTTAATTCGCTTCCGCCACTCTGTAACGAGTGGCTTGTAATTGGTTAAGATTTTCACGAATTACCTGTAATTCGTTATGCCACGTGTTAAATTAAGATAACGATTCGCCTGATTCGTTAGTTCAAAATTCAAAAGAATCAGATGATTCATTACATTGGAAACTATGTGTCAGACTATATAGGGTTTCGTGAAGGTGTTTCGTCACACTATTCACCTTTCATCTTCTCCATACATACTGGTACTCTGGCCCAAATTTCCAGAAATTTTGATCATCGTTTTTCAGTGTTTTGCTTATATATTCGTAATTCTAAGGTATCGACGATCATACGGTGATGATTTTCGTCAAATTTGATGCATGTTTGATGGGTTAATTGCTTGATTTTAGTGTCAGGTTTTATGTTATTCGAAAACCCTTAATTTAACCATCTTATACCATGTCTTGGACGAAAGATCAATACCATTCTATTCGCGATGTCTTTCCGAGATCCTTGTGATCCTTTGTTCGGATATACATCGATGATTATGTTGTAATTGATCTCAGAATTGCAATGTTGACTTTGAGTGTTCTTGGTGATTTTGACCTTGTCCAATTTAGTCAAATATTAACCTTAATTGGCTATTCGTTAGTGTGTAACGAATTGTAACTTATTTGTGTTCAATTCGTTATACATATCACACGAATCAGGATAACTAATCGTATATTATAACGAATCAGATTCGCCTTCGTTATTTATAACGAATTAGACCTTAATTCGTTAACCTTTCTTAGTGATTCGTTATCTTAATTCGTTAATTATTTACCTGATAGCGAAGTAGATTATTCGCTATAACGAATTACCAATTCGTTATAACGAATTAGAATAACTAACGAATGACATTTTAATTATTTTAAAATTAAAAGTTTTATAAATTGGTTAACTTTAAACTTTTAATTATATATTAATTTTATGATTATTATTATTATTATTATTCTTATTTATTATCACTAATTCTCGGGTTTGATTATACAGTTCAATGGCCGACAACATGGATCAAGATCCTCCCGTTGCTGCACCACAAGAACAACTAGCTCAGGATGTTCCTTTGCTTCTGTATGATAAAAGGCATAATGTCTGTGCTTTTGCCGATATGAATTCTCCTGATGATGTTCCTTTGCTATGTTAGCATTCATACGTCGTTCTTGTATTCACTATGCTATCATCGCGAATCCTGACGTTCGGTTCAGTATTGTTCGACAATTCTTGAATACTGCTCGATATGTGGAGACAGAGAACCACATTGCTGCTGAGGTTAATGATAGACCTATTGTAGTATCTGTTGAGACCGTTCGAAGGGTGTTGAGGTTCGATGAGACTATTGATGACCCGAGCGGGGTACCACAAAGAGCTGATCAAAGGGTTGTTTGGACGTTTATTTTATTCTTGTAACCTTGATGACTCCATGTATAACAAGGCATACATGTGTCCCCAATACAAGTATTTACTTCATGTTCTTATACACTTCCTTGGTGGACGAAAAGCAGGAATTGACGAATGTCGTATCATGCTCCAATCGGCATTTGTTGCGTTAGTGTTGAATAAGCCTTACGATTTCTCGGAAATGATCTTTGATCATCTCAAAGAAAATTGTGTTATTGGGAAACGACGCTTAAAGTTCTTGATGTATCCTTGTTTCATCCAACTGTTTGTTCAAGATGCAATCAGGGATTTGGTGATCGATCCAACACAAGTTGAGGATAAATTTATATTGGATCACATGAAAGCAGATACTATGCGGAGGAAGAAGTAGTACCGTCAAGATCCTCCTCCTACATTCAAAAGATTGACTGGCCATCCGGTGAATCCAAATTATGTATGTCTTGACAATGATCGCTGGATCCATGATGATTCGGATTCTGAGCGTGAGGAAGGACCAGGTGGGAACGAGGGTGATGATAATGATGATGATGGTGGTAATGGTGGTGATGGTGATGCTCATGCTGAACAACAAGCTGCAGTTGAGGCTGCTTTAGCTGCTACTATAGCCGCTCAACGCAAAAGAAAAGGAAAAGAGTTGGTGGGTGAAGGGTCGTCTAAGCGACGAGTGTCGGCTGGTGCTGGCATCTCATTTGGAGTTCAACCTCCAAGGTCGTCCGCTTCTCAAAGACCGGCGGTGCCGCTTGTAGCACCCCAGAATTAACTTTGACGACCACGCTTACGTCGGATCAGAGGCTTAGTATGATTCCTCAATCGGTTTTATCTACAATACCAAGGCCTACAACTGCTACTTTGGTGGTTTCTCCTACACCAATGATGATGCCTCCACCACCTATGGATTTTTCATATTTGAGGCTTAACCGACCTCAAGGACCGGTTCAACCAATTCCTTCTTCGTTTCTTGCTATGTCTCATGATTAACAGATGAACATGGTCTTGAGTCTACTTTATTTGTATGAAAATCAAATGTCTGCTGACCGAATGACTCAAGAACGCATGTTGGAGAACCAAAAGAAGCTGGTCAGTTATGTATCATTCTGTCAAAAGGATACAAAGGCCCTCCGTGAGATTGTTGTGTCTTAGGGGGTTAAAATAATACAGCAAGAGGATCTTATATTGCAACTGACATGCAAGGACGATGAACTAAAAAAGCTCAAGAATGATGAGGAAGATACGGATGCTTCGGGTACCGGGGGAAGTGAGCCTAAGCAAACTCACGGCTCGGCTTCAGGTGCTGGTACAAGTGTAGCTGGTGATTCAGGAAAACAAATCATCGCTTATCATGATACTACAGCTGATACACCCATTGAGATGATCAAGGCTAATACTGTTATCTTTGTTGATGATAAGGGGGTGGTTAGAAGTATGCGGATGAGATTGAGGTTGGACAGTTTGTTGAGAGGTCTCTAACACGAGAGCAGATTTCTATTCTTGGTCTAAACGATGATGAGTTAACCGTGTTAGAGGTTGAGGATGACGTGGAAGTTGTGAATGATGAAGAGGTCCTTGATGATCCAAACATTCAGATGAATAATGAGTTTATTTATGAGGATGAGGAAGTGGAGATCGACGACATGACTGCTGAGGAATACCTTGATTTATTTCAACACACTAATGTTGATCAGGGTGCTCCTATATTTACTGAGGAAACCGTCAAAGCAGTAGAAGATCATCTGGAGAAGATTTCAAAGGGCAAGAATGTTGCTGATACAAGATTCGATTCAAAGCCTGATCCGTCAGTTTCTGACATTCAGAAATGGTTTGCTTATCGGAACAAGAAGGCTCGTAAGATTATTGATGCATTCCGATATGTGTATCAAGAGATGAAAGTTGAAGCTGTCGCTCGTGCACAAGCTAATCAGATGACTTCCTTCAAAGCCGTATCTAAAGTGCAAGGTGACATTATTTCCTGGCTTTATGATTCCGAGTTAAAGGTATGTATTATAAAATAGGAGAACGACATTCAGTACTATGAGAAGATTACTGATGTTCTCTCATTACCACGTTGGGACGTTCGGACCATCGTGTGTCGACCATTTATTAACCGTGGCGGGAATCAACAAGCAAAACTTGGTCCTATACGGTTCGTGTCGCGAAAACCGACATGAAAACGTTAAAAGTTGTTATTTTAAAAAAATATTAAGGAAAATGAAAAATAACATATTTTTGTAAAATAACCTCTAAAACTTAACTAATATATATGAAGCAAGTATTTTTCAAGTTTAAAAGTTATATTTTATATGAAAAGTCGAACGGTTCGTTTTTAAACGCGATATTGACAAAACCGACAAAATTTATGAAAAATAACAAATTAATATTTTCTTAAAACTTTCCGGCAACTGAAACTTTAATATTTTATTATATTTATATATTTACTTCACTTTTTAATTAATTTAATTATTAATACAATAGTTAACGAATCCCGAACTATACGTACTCGTTAACTTGATAGGAATTTACTTGCTTATGTGCTTGTGTGGACATTATACTAGGGTTAACAAATAAAAGACTTTTATTAACTAAAACCCAAACCAAGTTTTATTAACAAAACGTCTACTAATATAAGACACACAGTTTTTGGAACGATAAGCTTCAACCGTGAGTTTCTCAACTACAGAAGCTGAGTATATTGCTGCATCTGCCTGCTGTGCACAAGTCCCCTGGATTCAAAATCAGATGCTAGATTATGGTCTGAATTTCTGAAACACCCCTATTTACATTGATAACACTGCTACATCATTTATTGTTAAGAATCCTGTACAACATTCCAAGACTAAGAACATTGAAATCAGACATCATGTTATTAGGTATTGTATTGAAAAAGGCCTAATTGTAGTTAAAAGAATTGACACAAGTGATAATTTGGCTGACGTATTCATAAAACCGCTTGATAGAACCAGGTTCAGCTTTCTTCTGAAAGCCCTGGGAATGATCAACTCTAATGAAATCTGATTAACGATGTGTGTTGGTTGTGCAAACTGTCTATCTTTTAAAAAGTCTTGATGAATGTTTATTTGATAAGTGTTCTATGTGCTAATTTACTATCTTAAGAAAAGGTCTTAGAGAGTGCTTATGTTTGATTTTGTTACTGATTGTTGATCACTGTTGTGTGCTTAATTGATTATCTGAATGATTTAGGTATATTTGTTGCTTAAGTTGATGATAAATGACTATGTGTGATGTCAAGATAAGTGTTCTAATCTGATATACATATGTGCTTACCTGATATCTTGATTACTTTTTTTTTATTATGATTAATCTGATCTGTTGATGTTATTAGGATATGCTAGACTGTGTAATTTGGTGTGTCTGCATGTTTTAGTAATGTCACTTAAGATTGTGATTTGAATATGATACTTTCTGTATGTGTCAAAATAGGTTTTTGTGTCAAAATTGCATGCTAAAATGAAATTTTCAAATGGATTTTGATTAAAACAACTTTTTGACAAACAGAGCAAGTTGATTAACGGTGGTAAGATATGATAAATTATTCAGCCCAAAGCTTTATAGAAGCTTAAAAGAATTTTAAAATGAAGAGATCTCACAAGGTGTTTAGATTATGAAACTATTCATTTTTGCTTAAACTTGTCATTTACTTAAGTTGGAAAGACATATACTTGTATATGTTTGCTCCTTCCATCTATTTATAGATTCAAAGGATAACCATTCACCTAAAGACTGAAAGCATTTGGGGCAATTGTGATGTGATTTTCTCTTAATTTCTTTCACTTAAAATGATGTCAGTAACTCTAAGTTGGAGGGACATGTATTCTCATATGTGTTTGGTCCTGTTAACTACTTGTAGATATACAGGATAGCCACTTACCATGAAAACTAAGAGTGACTGGGGAGACTAAATTTTAAAATGTGTTTAAATGGGAAATAATAGCACATTGACTATTTGGCCAATCATATGGATTTAATAGGCTAAAAAGACATTTAGTGCAGTCATTCACATGTATGGTTGCTTTCCCATGATGTGTAAAATCTAAGGTGATATAAACATAAAGAAATTGCTAAACTTAATGTGGAGTTACATTGTTATCTATGCATGTTCCAATATACATCTTTCCGAATGATAGGCAGAAAAGTGAATATCCAGTCATTCACGAGCCCGTTGGTATTTGGTCACCTAAATGAAATATCTTATTTGAGAATGACAAAGAACAAATGTGAACTACACCATTTCAAATATTTCTCAACCAAAAGTTGATAAGTGTTCACAAACTTTTATAAAGAGAAATGCAAACATGAAGGTAATTATAGAACTACAGGGGTGGAGGCAATCATATAAGTCCTTTAAACATTCCGAATGAAAGGCATGTATGTCCAACTTTTTGTGGCCTATAAGCCCAACGTTCAACCTCAAATATGTTTGTAAAACTTGAAAAGAAATATCTATATCATAAAACAGTTCTGTCAATAAAAAATTTTAACCATATATCCGAGGGTCGAGTCAATTTGCGGTGATCTAGAGAAAGCCAAATAAGCCTTGAGAATAGATATGGAGCATCAGAAAGCAATATGTGTTTTATATTTAAGAATTATGCATCTTACCTGAACCTTAATCATATCACCAAAGAAATGAAATTCATGTTAAGTCTAGTCCTGCTGTTAACCTGCCTAATTCGTCACAAAATGCTGAGAATGAAGTATTGAGAAGCAACTTAGTCAATATGATCCCATGATTGAGATCTTTTCATAAAAGGAAAGAAAATGATTTGAGTGGAAAGATAACTGAAATTTGATCTCTAAATGCACCATTTGCTCTTAAACAATGATTTTTATTGATAAATATTTGGTTTAAGTCAAAAAGAGTTGCATTTTACCTTCAAAAGGTTTGAATATGTATTTTCAGGTAAGGTTTGATGTTTCCAACCTTTCCGAGCACACTTAGATGTTGTTTGTCTAAGTTTATCAATTTCAAGCATGCTTTGATGTTTTATATACTTTCGGGTAGACTTTACAGTTTTTAGTTGAAGTTTAACTTATTCGAGCATATTTGGAATTTGAATAGGAAGTAACCAGAGAGCTTTTAAAGGTTTCGTATATATATATATATGTATATATATACACATATATATATGTATGTATATATATTAGGCTATAAAAACATTACACCTCTCACTAAGCGCCACATTTCACTTATCCCCCGATTTTAGCCCCCACTACACATAACGTTCCTTGGTAATATACAATAAAATTTTAAAAAAAAATTTAAATTACAACACACTCTAGGTGAATTCCTCGGAAATTTTTTTCTAATTATAGTTGGAACGAATCTTATTGTAAGAACTCATTTTGGGCCTTGTTATGTTTAAGTGTGGTTTTGGCTATACAAACGTGTGAGGTTAAAACAAGTAATTCTATCGTTAGAGACTTGAGTAAGATAGCTGGTAAACTGTTGGTCATTAGCGAGCCTTTTATAATACATTAGTTAGTTTGTTTGGATTACACAAAGCCATATGTTAAGTCAACAAGCAACTTTATGTTAATTTACAGTTGTACAAAAATAGTAGTCAAGCTAGGTCATAACAAGTTAATTGTAGTGTTAGCTTATATACGCATGGCGATCAATACATTAATATTAAATGGGTCTCCACAATGTGTTTTAATTTAGTTGTTTTTCGTTACATAGCGTCACACTTAGTTAAAGAAAATCATACTGATATTAAATACCTGAGCAAAACAACCAGTACACTAACATGCCTTATTGGGCCATGCCAAGTGTTATTAAGTTGATTTACCTTACATGAAATCACAAATACGTCATAACAAGTTATTGTGTTATTGAATTACATGTGTATGATAATCAGTACACTAATAGGCCTCAATACTACAGGAAATTAGAGAACACAAGAGGAATATTTTTACACAAACAAATTGATAATAACTTGGATTAATCAAAATGCGATCAATCTTGGTGAAGAACACCATGGATCTTTTGAGTATTCATACACGTTGAAGGGAGTAACCACTGCAACTAGAAAAAAAGCGTTATGACAGTTATAACATGACGGCTGCAATGGTTAAAACCCTAACCTAATACTACATATAAACCTAAGATAAATGTGCCACAAATAATACTTATGATAACAAATAAAACCTAATAATGTTTAACTTTCTAATATACTCCCCTAAACTTAGTTAGGTTTAAGAGAGTTCTAGGTCTTTGGGGAACTGTAAAAGGCTTCTTTCAGAGCAATCTTTGCAGCATTGAAATCAATCTTTCATGTCTTGTGTTCTTCATTCCTTTTCTTGAGCATCCTTTTTTTCACAAATCCAATCATTACCCATAAATAAAGCATATTCATATGCTTCCAGCAATCTTTTATCAATCTCCAAATTGGATTCATAACATCTTTAGCTTCTTTATTATTTTCTTGATTATGTGTTTCCAATTGTAAAGTATATGCGTCATCTTTTTTTTTCAATAATTCCTCCTTCTCCTGAATTTAGATCACCTTTGTATAACTTGTATTCAAACTCAAACACATCCAAATATCTTGCATAAATTAGTTTCATAATATGTCCTTCAAACCAGTCGAACCCCATGTCTTTTGCTATTATTATCCATCCCTTTTCCTCCACTCTTTCATATCCTGCTTTCACCAATATATAAAGATCTAGTAATTCAACCCAACCTTTTTCTTTTGATTATTGTATGATGGCAAGGATAAATGATCATTGAGAAACCAATGTATCATTTCCTTAAATATTTTCCTTAAACATCCCTATGAGCATGAATATACTGGGATCATCAAGTAAACTTATGAGGGCAATACAATCTTCAAGTATTATTGCTTTATTCTAATCAAAGTTTTCACGATCTCGTCTTATACTTTCCATATATTCTGTAAGGCCCATTTCATGTATTAGTCTTTCATATTTGTTCATATGTATTTTGATTAGTTGTTCAAGTATTATTATCTTTTGTATGTATTGGGACCAAGGCCATTTGTATTTGGAGCCCATTGGGCTATGATATATGAAAGATGGGTATGGGAATACACACACTATATATTGTGTGTGTATCACATACTCAAGGTAACCCTTTTGCAAATATTTTTCTCTAACATACAAACTCTCTCTCCCTCTTCCCTTTCTCGGTCGTAATAACCACCACCACAAGATCCGAGATCTCGGTCCTAGCTAGTTGTTTTCGCTAACTAGTTGAGAGGTTGATCCAAGACAACTAGTAATAGTTTGTTTGTTGTTTGATTTGGTCTCGGAACCTACATATTCTTCTAACACATTATCATTCTCATCCTTCACAAACTTTGCTTTTTTCTATCCTTAACAAATTCTCATAATCTTTGTTACAGTTATCAATATAATCTTGATCGTCTACTTTGTTCATTTCATCCTGAAGAACCTTTTTTCTCTTATTACCCTATTTTGCATTCAAATTTTATTGGGATTTGTTTCTTTAAACATGTGGTGTATATAACCTGTACAACCCTCTTTTCTTATAACATAGCACTGAAAGATTAATTGATCATAACTTAGAGTGTTTCTATCAATGGTGGGGACATAATATACATTGGGAATAAACAAGTTTTCCTGATTTGTTTCAACGATTACTGTTCCTATTCCCCTTACAAACACGGTTCCTGTATTCTTGAAACATGTTTCTATACCATATGAACTCTTGATATGCATAAAAATAGATATGTTACCCAATACATGATGTTTGGTATTGTAGCTTATGTACCACATGTTTGCCCGAAACCTTTGTCTGGCCCTGCAACCAGTAGATCTTTATGATAATAATTAGAATTGAATTGATTGTTGGTTTCAATTGTCTGAGATTGTCGAACTAATTGAGCGGCTTCATCATCTTCTTTAAACGGGCAATGGGCAATCAAATATCCAGTGTCTTTGCAGTAATAGCATCGATGCTCTTCCTTCTTATTCCTTCTTCGTTTTATCCTTTATTGTTCAATCATGCAATGTTTACAGGATTTCATTTTTCAGGATTGTGAAATATCGATATCAAAGTTTGCACTTGAAAATCGAGCGGAACGTGGCTTTGATACCAGATTATAGGAAATTAGAGAAAACAAGAGGAATATTTTTACACAAACAAATTGATAATGCCTTGGATTAATCAATATGCGATCAATCTTGGTGAATAACACCATGGATCGTTTGAGTATTTATACACGTTGAAGGGAGTAACCGTTGCAACTAGAAAAAATTGTTATGACGGTTATAACTTGACGACTGCAGTGGTTAAAACCATAACCTAATAACACATATAAACCTAAGAAAAATGCGTCACAAATAATACTTATGATAACATATAAAACCTAATAATGTCTAACTTTTTAATAAATACGTCCTGCCACCCGTGAATTCGGGTCAAATGCATAAGAAGTATCCATTTACAAATAATGCAATCTGGTGACTTGAGAGAATGTAGCGAGTAACCAGAGAGCTTTTAAAGATTTTGTTTATATATATATATTTATATATATGTATATATATATATATATATATTGGGCTATAAAACCATTACACCTCTAAACAAAAATCTCTCTTTGCTCACTAAGCGCCACATGTCACTTATTCCCCGATTTTAGCCCCCACTACATATAACGTTCCTTGATAATATACAATAAAATTTAAATAGTTTTGAAATTACAAAACACAATAGGTGAATTCCTCGGTAATTTGTTTATTATTATAGTTGAAACGAATCTTATTGTAAGAAATCATTTTGGTCCTTGTTATGTATAAGTTAGTGGTTTTGGCTATAAAAAAAAGTGAGGTTAGAATAAGTAATTCTATCGTTAAAGACTTGAGTAAGATAGCTGGTAAACTGTTGGTCATTAGCGGGCCTTTTATAATACATTAGTTAGTTTGTTTGGATTACACAAAGCCATATGTTAAGTTAACAAGCAACTTTATGTTAATTTACAGTTGTACAAAAATAGTAGTCAACCTAGGTCATAACAAGTTAATTGTAGTGTTAACTTATATACGTATGACGATCAATACATTAATATTTAATGGGTCTCCAAAATGTGTTTTAATTTAGTAGTTTTTCGTTACATAGAGTCACACTTAGTCAAAGAAAATCATACTGATATTAGATACCTGAGCAAAACAACCAGTACACTAACATGCCTTATTGGGCCATGCCAAGTGTTATTGAGTTGATTTACCTTACATGAAATCACAAATACGCCATAACAAATTATTGTGTTATTGAATTACATGCGTATGATAATCAGTACACTAATGGGCCTCAATACTATAGGAAATCAGTGAACACAAGAGGAATTGATAATATTTTGGATTAATCAATATGCGATCAATCTTGGTGAATAACACCATGGATCGTTTGAGTATTTATATACATTGAAGGGAGTAACTGCTGCAACTAGAAAAAAGCGTTATGACGGTTATAACATGACGGCTGCAGTGGTTAAAACCCTAACCTAATTCTACATTTAAACCTAAGATAAATGTCCCACAAATAATAGTTATGATAACAAATAAAACCTAATAATGTTTAACTTTCTAATATACTCCCCTAAACTTAGTTAGGTTTAAGAGAGTTCTAGGTTTTTGGGGAACTGTAAAAGGCTTCTTCCAGAGCAATCTTTGCAGCATTGAAATCAACCTTTCATGTCTTGTGTTCTTCATTCCTTTTCTTGAACATCCTTTTTGCACAAATCCAATCATTGCCCATAAATAATGCATGTTCATGTGCTTCCAGCAATCTTTTATCAATCTCCAAATTGGATTCCAAAACATCTTTAGCTTCTTGATTAGGTGTTTCCAATTGTAAAGTATCTGCGCCATCTTTTCTTTCAATACCTCCTCCTTCTCCTGAATTTAGATCACGTTTATATAACATGTATTCAAACTCAAACTCATCCAAATATCTTGCATAAATTAGTTTCATAATATGTCCTTCAAACCAGTCGAACCCCCATGTCTTTTGCTATTATTATCCATTGACCCTTTTCCTCCACTCTTTCAGTCCTCCTTTCTCCAATATATAAAAATCTAGTAATTCAACCTTTTTCTTTTAATTATTGTATGATGGCACGATTCAAGGAAAGATGATCATTGAGAAACCAATGTATCATTTCCTTAAATTTTATCCTTAAAAGATCCCTATGAGCATGAATATACTCGGGATCATCAAGTAAACTTATGAGGGCATTACAATCTTCAAGTATTATTGCTTTATTCCAATCAAAGTTTTCACGAAATCTCGGCTTATACTTTCCATATATTCTGTAAGGCCCAATTCATGTATTAGTCTTTCATATTTATTCATATGTTATTTTGATTAGTTGTTCAAGTATTATCTTTTGTATGTATTGGGACCAAGGCCATTTGTATTTTGAGCCCATTGGGCTATGATATATGAAAGATGGGTATGGGAATACACACACTATATATTGTGTGTGTATCACATACTCAAGGTAACCCTTTTGCAAATATTGTTCTCTAACATACAAACTCTCTCTCCCTCTTCCCATTCTCGGCCGTAATAACCACCACCACAAGATCCGAGATCTCGGTCCTAGCTAGTTGTTTCCGCCAACAAGTTGAGAGGTTGATCCAAGACAATAGTTTGTTTGTTGTTTGATCCGGTCACGGAACCTACATATTCTTTTAACACATTATCATTCCCATCCTTCACAAACTTTGCTTTTTTCTATCCTTATGAAATTCTCATAATCTTTCTTACAGTTATCAATATAATCATGATCGTCTACTTTGTTCATTTCATCCTGAAGAACCTTTTTTCTCTTATTACCCTATTTTGCAATCAAATTTTATTGGGATTTGTCTTTAAACATGTGGTGTATATAACCTGTACCACCCAGTTTTCTTTTAACATAACAGTGAAGGATTAATTGATCATAACTTAGAGTGTTTCTATCAATGGTGGGGACATAATATACAATGGGAATAAACAAGTTTTCCTGATTTGTTTCAACGATTACTGTTCCTATTCCCCTTACAAACACGGTTCCTGTATTCTCGAAACATGTTTCTATACCATATGAACTTTTGATATACATAAACATAGATATGTTACCAAATACATGATGTTTGGAATTGTAACTTATGTACCACATGTTTGCCCAAAACTTCTGTCTGACCCTGCAACTAGTAGATCTTTATGATAATAATTAGAATTGATTTGATTGTTGGTTCCAATTGTCTGGGATTGTCGAACTAATTGAGCGGCTTCATCATCTTCTTTAATCGGACAATTGGCAATCAAATGTCCAGTGTTTTTGTAGTAATAGCATCGACGTTCGTCCTTCTTGTTCCTTCTTCGTTTTATCTTCTGTTGTTCCATCATGCAATGTTGACAGGATTTCATTTTTCAGGATTGTGAAATATCTATATCGAATTTTGCACTTGAGAATCAAACGGAACGTGGCTTTGATACCAGATTATAGGAAATCAGAGAAAACAAGAGGAATATTTTTGCACAAACAAATTGTTAATGTCTTGGATTAATCAATATGCCATCAATCTTGGTGAATAACACCATGGATTGTGTGAGTATTTATACAAGTTGAAGGGAGTAACCGTTGCAACTAGAAAAAACTGTTATGACAGTTATAACATGACTAGATTAGTGAGTGAGTTTACTCCGGTAAGGATTTAATCAACCTTGTCATGTATTAGTGAGTGAGTTTATGTTGCACAAAACCAAAATAGAGCATAAGAAGTGACATTGGTGTTAAGTTACATGCATACGATGATCAATACTACATTAGATGACTAGATATAACATATAAAAAAGCATATTCCAAACATAGGTCAAAAGTTCAAGGTGATTACTACATATCTAGACCAACAAACCCAGTGTAACATTCCGTTTCCGTTTTGGTTGATAAAATAATAATACAAGTGATTATGAGATGGCTTGTGTTAGGTTAAATAAATACGGGTGATGGACTTGGATTAAAAAGGAAGGAGGAAAGACCATGGGCTTAAGCACATGACCCATGATATATATATCTAAATTGTCCATCAATTCACTCATTCTCACCCATTTCATACACCACCCAAAACACACACTTAAGCTCTCTCTCATCTTTCTCTCTCTCTAGCTGAAATAACCAAGAAAACCCAAGCATCGATCCGATGTAATTACGTTATGATATTATATGGATCTAAATCCGCTAGATCTAGTCGCGAAACGATAAACCGACACCCTCAACCGTTAAAGTCATGAGATCCGGATGGAATCGGGTATTAACCAATCAAAAGACGAGCTTAGGGTTCACCCTAGCTCGGATCTGGATCGAATGGGACAAAAAACGGTGAAAACGGTGGAAAAACGGATGAGATCTAGCTTTTTCTGGCCAGATCTCGGTTTTCCGGTGATGACGGCACCGGAAAGGCGTGCCAAAAAACGGTGTATGAGGATAATGGATGTCAAAGAATGTTTCTGACATTCTCTGACCTAACCCTAATTCATTGTGGAAAGCTAACGAATTAGCTACATACGCTATGCCATTCGTTATGCCCATTCGTTAAGGAAGAATAACGAATGAGCATCCATTCGTTATGCACATTCGTTAAGGAAGAATAACGAATGAGCAGTCATTCGTTATGCCCATTCGTTAAAGAGAATAACGAATTATCAGCGATTCATTATGCTCATTCGTTAAGAAAGAATAACGAATAAACAGCCATTCGCTATGCCAATTCGTTATAATATATAAAAAACGAAGGAGTCCATTCGTGAACGAACTGGATAACGAACAAAGGTTTGAAAGAATGACAGAAAGGTCCATAGACTTAGAGTAAGATAGATTAATTACAAAGAAGCCCTCGAACTTTATTAATTATGTATATATATACACACTATGTAGTTTTGTTAAAAATCTTTCCAAACTTTAATTCCTTTATAAATAATTTTAGAATTTTTCAAAAATTTAATATCGACATCCATCTAATAGGCTAATAACATCGTCTCCAATATCTTTGTTGATTCATTTGTCATCTTAAAAATCCAAATCAATTAACATCGATCTACAACAAATGTCTTCGTCCAGTACAATTGTCAGAAAACATTAATTGGATTTCCCCATTTGAAATGTTTGACCATAGGGTATTATTTTGATTTTATCATTTCCTGTCAGTACCGTTAATTTCGTAACCCGAATAACCTAATTGATAAGACGAAAAATTGCAGTATTTGAAAACGCTTGATAATAGCCGGCGGAATCAGCTAGAATCAGGATATTGCTTAATATAGTAAGAACACTAAAAATGACAATAACACAATTAACTCAAAAGATTTCCATTAGAATACTCAGACAAATACAATTGGAAATGCTTTAGGGTTTCAAATGGAATGTCAGGTGTGACTGCCTTTCCATACAGAATAATCAGTATGTCTAGAAAAGTGAGTAATCAACCATTAAATAAATGTAACATAGTATTCTCTTATATAGCCTCTTGACCAATGTAACCTAGTATTCTTTTATATAGCCTCCTGACATTCCTTCTAGAAACCCTAATCATTGTAAAACATATTCAAACGTATTAAAAATTAGGGCTGTAAACAAACCGATCGAACACGAACAAGGCCTTGTTCATGTTCGTTTGTTAAGGAAATAATGTGTTCACGAACGGTTCACGAACACTTACTGAACGAGATTTTATGTTCGTTTTCGTTCATTAAGGAAATTAATGTGTTCATTAACACAAACGGACACAAACAAAATCAGAAGAGCCTAGAGATTAAGACCGATGTATTCATCAATCTGAATAATGAAAGCATGTAACGAATTGAACGAACACGAACAAGGGCATGTTCGTATTCGTTCATTTATCTTTAAACGAACACGAACACATAATCGAACAAATATTTATGTTCATGTTTGTTTATTTAAAAAATGAACATTTGTGTTCGTTTATGATCATTTGTTTAAAATCTAAACGAATATAACTGAACAAAGATAAATGAACATATATGAACACTAAAAAACATAAATGAACATAAATGAAAACACTTAAATGAACACAAATTAACAAATTAGGGGAGATTGTTGGGACCCAAAATGATCAAGGAAGATTGGAATCTTCTCAACCTCTTCAAGAAATTCTATAAGTATGGAATACGAGAAAACTAGGCACTTCGAGCAAGCCTAATACTTAATCAAGAAAGGTATCATACATCGAATAAGGTTATCTTATGAATTCTTCTTAAGTGTTTAGTTCGAGCAAACCACACTTCATCAAGTATGGTTGTTCTTCAGCCGAGCAAGGTTTGTTTCAGAGCAAACCCTTCACATAGCCAATCTTAAATGAAGTAAAATTGGTGGGTAGACCAAATATTGATCTAGTATATCCTTAAATTGCAACACCTAAGACCTTCGACTAGGTTTTTAATGAATATTTCCGAGAAAACTAGTGGGTCAACCAAAAATTGATCTAGTATATCCTTAAATTGCCACACCTAAGACCTTCTACTAGGTTCTGCAAGCTTTTACTTATGAATATTTCCCTTAGAAAATATTCTTCAAACAGACTTAAATATTCATGATATACTCAAAATATTTCGAGAATATCCTACGAGCAAACTTGTTCTTCTTGATCTCTTCAACCTTTTGTCAACGACTTATTCCAGCAAAGTAAGTGTGCTTGGCTACTGGAGCTTGCTCGAGGTTGAACCTTGCTTGTAGAAGTCCGTATAATAATTTCTTTAACTTCTACAATGATATATAAAAGTAACAAAATCTACATCGTAGAAGTTAAAGATCATCATTATTGAAACCTTGGTCGACCCACCAGTTTTACTTCGTTTAAGATTGGCTCTGAAACAAACCTTGCTCGAATGAAGAACAACCTTGCTTTATGAAGTGTGGTTTGCTCGAACCAAACACTTAAGAAGAATTCATAATATAACCTTAGTCGATGTATAATATACCTTCTTGGGTAGAAGCTATGCAAGAAGAATTACAACAATTTGTACGTTTTGGTGTTTGGGAGTTAATCGACAAACCTGCTAGAGTCAAGAATGCTATTCCGACTAAGTGAGTATTTAAATGTAAGAAAGACGATCGTGGGGTGATCGTAAGAAACAAGGCACGTCTAGTGGTGCAAGGTTTTCATCAGCAAGAGGGTATTGATTATACTGAAGTGTAATGCACCAGTTGCAAGATTAGAGTCAATTCGAATCTTTCTGGCGTATCCAGCTTATAAGAATATCAAGGTCTATCAAATGGATGTTAAAAGTGCTTTTCTCAATGGTGAACTACACGAGGAAGTGTTTGTTTTACAGCCTCCTGGTTTTGAAGATCCTGATTATCCGGACCGAGTTTACCGATTAAACAAGGCCCTGTATGGTCTACATCAAGCCCCGAGAGCTTGGTATGGCACGCTCGCCGACCATCTTACTGATAATGGGTTCAAACGTGGGACTGTCGACTGCACTTTATTTCATAAAACTTTTTGTGATGATCTTCTCCTAGTTCAGATTTATGTCGACGGCATTATCTTTGGGTCTACAAACAACACATTGTGTAAGGAGTTCGAGAAGTCCATGCAAACGAAGTTCGAAATGAGCTCGATGGGAGAGATGAATTTCTTTTTAGGGTTGCAAGTTCACCAGTCTACAAACGGAATCTTTATTCACCAGACCATGTATGTGAACGATGTCTTGAGCCGATTCAAGATATCTGCCGGAAAAATCCCTTCTACTCGTCTCCCCGTGGGTCACAATTTATCACCGTATGAATTGGAGGATATCGTTGATCCTACCCTCTATCGTGCCTTGATCGGTTCTTTAATGTATCTAACGGCTTCTCGCCCCGATATTATGTTTGATGTTTGCCTTTGTGCTAGGTTTCAAGCAAGTCCCCGAGTGACTCACCTAGCTGCGGTGAAGCGAATACTTTAGTATCTGAGGGGAAATCCAGACATCGGGTTGTGGTACCCCAAGGACGATAACTTTGCGCTTACTGCCTTTTCAAACTCGGACTACGGAGGTTGCAAGATCAACTTCAAATCAACGACGGCAGGATGTATATTTTTGGGAAACCGGCTTGTTTCCGGGCAGTGTAAGAAGCAGAAAACGGTCTCCACTTCAACCGCCGAAGCTGAATATGTTGCAGCCTCGAGTTGATGTTACTAGGTTTTGTGGATACAACAACATCTTCGCGACTACGGTTTGAAGTTTTTTACTACTCCTATTTTGATTGATAATTCTGCTGCAATTCCTATCACAAAGGATCCCGTACAACATTCAAAAAACAAAACATATCTAATTCGATATCATTTTATACGGGATTGCTTTGAGAAGAAATTAATTGACCTTGAGAAAGTACACACTGACTTTCAGAAAGCCGATCTATTTACCAAAGCCTTTAATAAAACGCGTTTTCAATTTTTGCTTGGTTTAAACGGATTAGAGACCCTCGCTGATATCCTTAATAAGGATGACTATCTTTCTTTTCTGTTAAATTTTAATTTTAAAATTATTTCGTTTTTAGGTTTTAGGGGGTGAAACATTAGAAAATACAAAAATATTGTGTTTTTTGTTTGTATAGATAAAACCCAAAAACATTAAAAATTTTAAAATCCAAAAAAATTAGAAAATTTTGAAAAATCAAAAATATTGTGATTTCTTTTCTTTACTGTTTTCTTAAAATATTTTGAAAATCTAAAAACATTTTAAAATTTGAAAAGTCAAAAAGATTGTGTTTTTCAGTATGTATAGAAAAATCCGAAAAGACAAAAAGACTGTGAAGTTTTTTTTGTTTATAAGAAAATTGAAAAAGACAAAAAGATTGTGTTTTTAAAGTATGTATAGAGAAAAGCCAAAAAGTTTTTTGCATATGTTCGCTGAAAAATATGTCAATTACCCAAATTTGAAGGACATGATACATGTTTGGTCCTGACATTTACTTGTAAATGTTCGGGTCAGCCATTCACTTGATAATGGAAGTAGTTGGGGCGTTCGTTGTGTGTTTTAGATTGTTTTCTCGCTGAAAATTATGTCAGTTATTTAAGTTTGTGAAGCATGCTTGCATGTCTTGGTCATATTATTCACTTGTTGAATTGATAGAACAGCCATTTATTTATAGACTTAAGTTAACTGAGCGATTAAATTTATCTTTATTTTGTTTTATGCTCCTCAAAATTTTGAGTTTTTGAAGCAAAAAGAGAAAATGATAGTACATTGACTATCTTGACTCCAAATCCAGCAAGAAATAAGCTTAAAAAACTGTGTGCTTTAATATTGGTGCATTGGTAGGTCTTAAAACAAACAAGTAGAGTAAAGTATGTGATATAAACATAAAGAAACGCCAAATTGAAAAGAGGTGTTAGTCTCTAGAAAAAGTCTCGGTGAGGATGGCAGAAATGTAATAAGCTGTCATACTCAAGCCTTATACTTGCTTGATCACCCAAAAATAAAATATAGCAAATAACAAGCTTTGAGGTTCTGGTAACTGTGAGTCATTATGCGGCTTAATAATCTAGGTATTCATATGAATGAATATTTCACTCGCTTTTAGAGCAAATCCAAAGTCATTAAACTTGATCACTGCTGTACTTTGTACAAATCTAAATTACTGACTTGATCAAAATCCGTTGTTAGTCATACATTGTTCCTCCCTTACGTGCGTCTTAAATACCATTAAGAAACGGACCCCAGGGGATACAATGTATGTAAGCCGACAGATGGACTCGCGGATACTCACTCATAGTAACAGAAAATCAATGCATTGCTAAGAAATTTCTATTAAATTCAATTTTTGATCAACAATATAATGGTTTAAGTCAAGTTGGGGTGATATGGCAAAAAATCAAATTAAGCTTGAACCGAGATTAGAGACTGATAGTTTCTGACATTTAGTGCATTAACTGAACCATTAATCATATCACAAAAACGCTTGAAATTTTGTTATTATATTTAAGTGGACAACAATACCAATAACCAACTTAATACCAGTCACAATATCGCTGAAATATAAAGCTGTGATAGAAGGGTAATTTGGTCAATATGATTCTCTGCTCAAACTCGACAAAAATCCAAAAAAAATATGTGCTGCTTTTGAAAAACTCATACAAAAACACAAAAATATTTTTTTTCTTGATTTAAATTCCCGGAAAAATTTCTGGTAATTATTTAGTTTTATGTTGAAAATTTCAAAATACAAAAAGATTTTACGTTTTCTTTTTCAAATATTATTTAATTATTTTAAGTTAATTGATGTATCGAGAGCAGCTCCTGCCTTGATACAATTGAGATTATCTAACATTATTTATGTTAATTTAAGTTATCTGTTTTCAAAACGTAAAACGGGTTTAAGGTATTCAATTATCAAGGATCTTGGTAATCCTTTTACGTTAAATGAGTAATTTAATAAAAAAAATTTATTTATTTATTAATTTTATTGGTTGATTAATTAATATTAATCTTTTATTTTATTATTTATTTAAAATTAAATAAAGGTATGATTCGTTAATTATGGATAACGAATTAGGTTGTTTCTAACGAACTACATCCTAGTTTGTTCCCTAATTCGCTTCCGCACTTTGTAACGAAACACACCCAGTTTGTTATGCATATTTAACGAATCAAGACACGAATTAAACCTAATTCGCAAATCCACGTGTTCAGTTTCAGATAACGAATCACCTGATTCGTTATTTCAAAATTCAAACGAATCTGTTTGATTCGTACATTGGGAATCGTGAAAGGTCAGTGTATATAGGACGGCGTGCATACGAACCGTCCTATACATCTTCTTCATCTTCCTTATTTACAAAGTTACTCTGCCCAATTTTTTCAGAATTATCAATCTTTGATTTTCATTGTTTTGATTTTACCAGTCTGTTTTTAAGGTATAGACGATCATTTCTTTCTACTTTTCGTCAAAAATCATACAATTTGAATAGGGTAATTAAAATATGGTTACCCGTCGTTTGAGGTTTATTTGAACCTTAATCTATATACTGTAATGAACCTTGAATCGGTTACCATGATCATCGGAATGGTTTTCCGAGTTCAATGGTACCCTTTGATTATCTTTTGATTACTGATTGATGGGTGGATTATAAGAGGTCATTATCTGGGTTTTATATTCCGGTTTACACCCTAATTTAAGTATCTTATTCCATGTTTTGAACCCACAAATCATTACCATTTGAGTCGCAATGAGTTTCCGAGACATTTATGGTCATTTATTCGGCTATCCATCGATAATTATGTGTAATCGATTTCCAATTGGTAAGATTGACTTCTGGTGTTCTTGGTGAATTTTGACCTTGACCAGAGAAGTTAAAGATTATGCCAATTTGTGGCCATTCGTTATACTTAGCGAATTGGAACTCATTCGTGTCCAATTCGTTAAGTAAATCACACGAACTAGAATAGCGAATCATTTTGTTAACGAATCAGAGGTGTATTCGTTAATTTATAACGAACTAAAGTTTAATTCGTTTCTTTATAAAGACATAGAGGTTGATTCGTCAAACTCTCAATAGTTCGCTATTTCTAATTCGTTTATATTTTACTTGATAGTGAATTAGCTGAGTCGTTAGACACTTTGTAACGAATCAGACTAACTCCCTAACGAATGACATATTAAAATTCAATTTTCAAATTAATTTAATTTTCTTATTAATTTTTAAGTGATATATTTAAAAGTGTTATTGTTATGATTATTGAATTTTATTGATTCTTGATATCTGTATTTTAGACTTATGGCTGATAACATGGATCAAGATCCACCTGTTGCTCAATAAGAACAACAACAAGAACAAGAAGAAGTGTCACTGCTGCCTTTTGACAAGAAACACAACATTTGTGCTTATGTTGATCCAAATGTTGATGACGAAGCTTTATTTGGGACTATGCTCGCATTCTTACGACGTTCAGTGATACACTTTGCTATAACTGCTCGGCCCAAAGTCTATCTGAGCATTATTAGACAATTCTGGAATACGGCTGAGTACGTTGAAGTAGAGAATCACATTCTAGCCTCAATCAGTCAAACTCCTATCACAGTGGATACTGAAGTGATTAGACGTGTGCTTCGTTTTGGAGACAATGATGATAATCCATGTGAGTTCAACAAGAAATTGATCAAGGTTTGTTTCGGCGTTATGGTGGTGACATCAGTGACTCACAGTACAACAAGAATGGCTTGTTCGGGACCTACAAATATCTACTACATGTGTTGATTCATTGTTTGGGACGTCGTAAAGGTGGATTTGATGAGTGCCGTATTATGTTGCCATCGGCGTTTGTGGCACTTGTTCTTAACAAACCGTTTAATTTCTCGGAGATGATCTTTTACCACTTTAAAGAACAGTATCTGCAAATGGTCCAGAAGAAGAAGTTCCTGATGTATCCAAGGTTTCTTTCAGCTAATTATTCAAGACCTGATTCCAAATTTGGTCATCAATCAAACATTAGTAGATGATGTGTTGGACTTAGAGCACATGAAGGCCGATACTGTACGCCGAATGAAGATTTATCGTAAGGAGAGATCATGGACCAAACGCTTGATTGGTCATATTGTGAATCCTGATTATGTATGTCCTCCCGAGGATCGCTGGATCCATGATGACTCGGATTCCGAGCGTGAGGGAGGAGAAGGTGGGAACGATGATGGTGATAATGGAGGTAATGGTGGTAATGGTGATGCAGCTCTTCGAGAACAACATGCTGCAGTTGAAGCTGCGTTAGCTGCTACTATTGCAGCTCAAAGAGAACGTAAACGAAAGGATAAAGAGCTGGCAACTGAAAGTTCTTCAATGCGTCGAGTGTCGGCAGGGGCTGGCATCTCGTTTGAAGTTTAACCTCCAAGGTCGTCCACTCCTCAACCAGTGCCGCTTACTACTAGCACTCCGGAGCTTACATTGACGACTACGCTTACGTCGGATCCACAGCTTGGTATGATTCCTCACTCTGTTTTATCTCCTATACCAAGGTCGACGACTTCTACTTCAGTGGTTTCTCCAACACCGTCCATGATGTCTCCTCAACATCATTCTGTTCCATTTATGAGGATTACACGACCTCAAGGACCAATTCAGCCAGTTCATCCATCTCTATATGCCAGCACATCGTCAAACTGACATGCTTTTTAATCTCCTTCATCTGTATGAAAATCAAATGGTTGCTGATCATCAAAATCAAGAACAGTTGATAAAGAATCAACGAAAGTTAATGGGTTATGTTGCTTATTACCAGAATGAAACGAAAGCCCTTCGTGAGATTGTCACGTCTCATGGGGTGAAGCTGAAAGATCAAGAAGATCTCATTTTGCAACTCACGTGTAAAGACGATGAATTGAAGAAGTTGAAAAATGATGATGAAGACCATGATGCTTTAGGTGCTGGAGGAACTGAGCCGAAATAGTCGCATGGCTCTTCCTCTGGTGCAGGTACGAGTTATGTTGATGATTCGGGAAAGCAGGCCATTGTTTATCATGATTATTCGGCTACAAAACCAATTGAGATGATCGAAACTTATACAGTCATATTTGTGGATGGATCGGGGGTGGTCAGGAGTATGGTGAATAGAGAGGAGATTGAAGAAGGTCAGTTTGTTGATAGATCTCTAATACGAGAGCAGATTTCCATTCTGCTTGGTTTGAATGACGATGAGTTGACCCGTGTTAGAGGCTGAACCCGATGTTGAGGTCGAGAATGATGAGGAGATCTTGAATGATCAGTTCATTCAGATGAATACGAGTTTTATTTATGAAGATGAGGAAGTCGAGATTGAAGACGTCACTGCTGAGGAGTATCCTGACTTGTTTCAACACACAAACGTGCTCCTGTATTTAATGAAGAAACCGTCAAAGAAGAAGAAGATCATCATGAGAAGATGTCCAAAGGAAAGAAGGTCGTTGATACAAGATTTGATTCGCTTGAGAACACAACTGATGATGACATTCTTAGATGGTTCTGTCATAAGAAAGTTGATAACATTATTGATGCATTTCGGCACGTGGATCAGGAACAGAAAGAAGAAGCTGCTGCACATGCCAAAGCCAACCAGAAGACTACATTCAAGGTCGTGTCGAAACTACAAGGTGATATTGTTTCCTGGCTTTTTGATTCTGATCTTAAAGTGTGTATTATCAAATGGGAGAAGGGCGTCCCAGAACTATGAAAGGATGTCTGATTCTTTCATTACCGAGATGGGACGTACGTACTCTGTCGTATCGTCCATTTATTAATCGTGGCGGGAATCATCATGCAAGTTGGTTTCAACCAACATTTATTGTTTGAGGTAAACCACGGTTTTAAATTTTTTAAGCCACGGATTCTAATCCGCAAGCATCTCGATGAGATCGACCCAAGGACAGGTTGGAAAAAGCTGGTACTCAAAGTAAAGCCACCAAAGACGATGAAGGTGTGCCGGTGAAGCCGATGAATCAACATATTTATTTGTCCTGGGAATCGTACTGGCGAGGCCGTCATTGTCCTGGGAAAGGGGTTGATGACCGAGCTGATCAAGATCATCGATCCGATGTGGCTGGTTAACTTAACTGAGACCGACAACGACGTGCTACACAAGAATAAAATATTGATCGAGTGCAATGAAGACTATGATCTGGCTATGCAGTTCCAACGCGTTGTGCGTGTAAGTTATGGGAACGGAATTAGTAGTTGCAGAGACCGGCGGTCCAAGCGCTTCAAGTAAAGTAAAGACAAAAACAAAGAGCTCAAGACGAGGGGGTGTCTGTTAGTACACAGTTTAGCGTCTCGAGTCTTTGTATTTATCATTAACGTATTTGTCATTTGGTTTAGGTAATAAACAATTATTTTATCTTGTAGTTCGTTAATGTAATCTCTAGTTCGCTAAGGATGTTTAAGGATGTTTAACGAATCAGGGGGTGATTCGCTAAGTTTATTCCTTTTAATGTATGTAACGAAGTGGCACCTAGTTCGTTATGGAATGTTAACGAACTAGGTCCATCTTTAATATATAGTGAACACTGTTCACTGTTAATTTAAAGTTTTTGAGTTTTACGTTATCTTGTTACTCGATAAATTGGTATAATGTTGATTATTATGATTTTTATGATGAGTTATACCGAAATTTCGATTTGACTTATTTTCATTATATCATAAATATATATATGTAAATATTTATGTAAGTGTATTATATATATATATATAGGTATTGGATCATTTCAGAAGTTTTTTTACAGTGAGAAGTGCGAGAAGTGAAGGTGTAACTCCATTAATCCCTAATTTCACTTCATTTCTTATGTGTAGGTGCGTTTTGTAGGTGCATATGTATGTGTGTAGGTACGTATGTTTGTATATGTGTATGTATGTTTGTATGTGTGTAGGTACATAGGTTTGAATGTGGCTCGGTACATTTATATGTTTGTAGGTTGGTTTGAATGTGTAATTAAGACATAAATACAATCAGCCTACATATATGTATTTAATATCATATGAAAGGGAATGAAATTAGGGATTAATGGAGTTATACATTCACTTCTCGCACTTCTCGCTGTAATATCACTTCTCGCAAGATCCATCCCCTATATATATATATATATATATTATTCTTCAATAAAGAGAACTCACCAACATTCGTGTTGACATTTATTTTAATATGATTTTCAGGAGACGAGGAGAATAGAGCGGTTTGTGTGTTTGAATAATGTAGAAACCGAGATTTTAATAAACTGTGTGGTAGCATGTGTATAACTATGATATTGTAATGAATATTTTATTAAATAGTAGTTAATCTTTTATTATTAAATATTCCTATTCTATTATTAATGGCTATCGACATCTGTCACACCCCGAATGACTTAATTTAAAGTCTTCCGCTGTCTTAATTAATATTTTCAGGGTGTGATAGAAGTTTCAGAGCCAATAGTTATAGAGAGTGAGAAAATATAAGATTTTCTAAACTATAAACGTATATTCAAGCACACGCTCTATTCCCGTGTCGCGAAATTGGAAGGTAAAAATATATTATTAAGTAGTTATTACTAACTTGGTTTAATATGCTTTTCAGACGGCCCCACCACATGTTATCGTGGCTGACTCAGAGACCAATGATGAAGGGGCACTTACATCTCCTATCGAGTTTATACCCATGGTTGCTACGGGTTATCCAGGTTCGAGATCGAGGATTGCACCCCTTAGGGTGTACTCCCGAAAACGAACCCGAGCTAACCGTGAAGCAAAGAACTCTGCCATGATTCCACCCTTGACTGAGGCCCCACCACCATCACCGCCTCCCTCACAGAAGCCAGTGGTCGTGCAAGGTCCCACAGACGGTGATCGCATCACCTCCCTCGAAGGGAGGGTGGCGGTGTCACACCCCGATCGTGATGGCGGAAAAATCGAGGTGCGGCGACTAAGTCGTGATTGTTGAGCACAATAGTATAAAAGTCTAAATGCATAAACATAACCAAAATGTCAAATATTACATCAACCAGGTAACATGAAACAAATTGTTTTAATACAAAATATCAAGTTTCCAACAACTCCTAGTCTAGCCTTCATCTTTCTAAGGCCTCTAAACTTGCTAGGGATTTCTTGCTGCATTATTTCCTGAAAACATGTAACAAACTGTCAACTACATAAAGTAGATGAGTGAATTCATAGGTTTAAAGAAAAGAGTTTTATACACAAACATACTAGTATAGGTTGTAGGGGTTTATATATAGGGTGTACCTGCGGCTAACCCACCACTCCTACAACTTATACTACTATGTTTGGGTATAATTCCCAGTTTTTAAAATGGTTTGTAAGAAAAGATCTCTTGGTTTTCCCACAGAGGTTTTTGTAGTAAGTCAAACATGAAATGTTCTCCTGGGCTCTCAACGGGCTTATCAATCTCCCATTAGAGTCGTATGTGATAAGATTACTCAAAGATTTGCGGTCTCCCAACGGTACATGTAGCACATAACAGTTAAGCATAAACAAGGACATATAGATTTGAGCATGCTAAGTTTACTAGATAAACCAACACCAAAATCCCATTGTTTACTAGTATCCAAGATGATGGTGAACAAATGATGATGATGATGAATGATGATGAAACCCAATGATCACACAAGACTTGATTGAACTCACGCAAGACTTAAACCAAGACTACCTCGTTCTTGCCATCCAGGACTCAGCTAGGTTCTACCGAGAGTAGGATAGACACCCCAAAGAATCCTGGGTTCCCATGGTCCCTACCGAGAATAGTATAGGTCCTCAAGAGTTATGGATTTCACCGAGACTAGTATGAAATCCCATGAGTTACGAGTGCCACCGAGAATAGAATGCCACTCATGGTCGTGAGTTCTACCGAGAGTAGAATAGACTCTCGCGTCCAATTCAACTCATGATGTTTTGATCTCTAGATTTCCATGCTGACACAATGACTATGATGATATGAATTTGATTCCCGTTCCCATGATGTCAATGTTCACAGAATTTCCCATACTCATTGATTTCCAATGTTCTTAGATCTCCATGAGTTAATGGGTTTTCCCCATGTTCATAGATTTCCAAAGTTTATAGATTACCAAGAAGCTCATGGATTTCCGCACGTGTGTAGAAATCCAAATGTTTATAGTTTAAAGAATGTTTGCATAAATGATTTTATCCAAACGTGTAAAGTTACCATGTTTCCACCCCATAGTTTTGAAAAGCTTAAATAGGGGCTATGAACTCACCTTGATCTTGGGTTAGGATGGTGCTACAATAGATCTCCTTAGCCTAGAGTTGGACATATATATAAGGTTAACAACGTGCTATAAGTCTAAGAAAACAAGCTTACGTGACCTCGAGCAAAAACTGGGTTTTAAAGACGAAAACAGCTTGGTTCTGGCTTGATTCGATCGAATAGGAACACGTTCGATCGAATAGGAACTTGTTCGATCGAATAGACACACATTCGATCGAATAGACACACATTCGATCGAATCTGAGGCACACTCGATCGAACTAGAAACACATTTGGTCGAACCAGTTGGGAAAACTCGTTCGGTCGAACATGGAACTTATTCGATCGAATAGACACTCGTTCGATCGAATACGAAACTCGTTCGGTCGAATGAGTTGGAGACCATTCGGTTGCTTTCCTATTCGGTCGACCGGACTGGTTCGATCGACTGGTTCGATCGAATGGGCTGATTCGATCGACTGATTCGATCGAATGAGTCTGATTCGACTCCTTCAAGCTGGGCGACGGAGAAACCTACGGGTTTTTCAGATTTTCCGGATTTTTGACCCAAAATCGAAGTTTTTGACATGGAAATGCTCGGGATTGAAGGGACTATCGATTCCCAGTGATTTTAAACACAAAAGCCTGCATTTTGACACCAAAACAAGACGGTTTTTGACCCGTAAACTCAAGAAACGAAAATGGGTGTTTTTGCTCGATTTGAGGCCGAAAATGGTTATGAAAATGGATGATTTTCAAGAAGATCTTACCAAGAACAACAACAAACAGATTTGTGGACTCGGATTTGAAGTTTGAAGACTTTCTCTCTCTAGTTTCTCTCTCTAGAATGAGAGTGTTTGGGTGGGAAGTGTTGGTGGAAATGAAAGAGATGGTGTAAGAATACTTGATTTTCCGCTTAAATACTCGGGTGACTCGGGTTCGGGTTTAGGCTACCGACGGGTCAAGACTAGTCGAGTTCATAAGTGTTTAAACAAACTAAAACTTTTTCAGCAAAACTTTTATAAAACCATTTTCCGAATAATTATTTGAAATCTTTTTAAATAAGAATATTTAATTTTTCGAAAGCATAAAAATTAATATTTTTCAGGCGTAAATGTCGTTTTATAAAATAAACATTTTAGATGATAAAAGCAGATTTTTCCAATGATATGGGTTCCGAACTTATCGTCCAGAATCCCAAAGTCTATAGTTTCCGATGATTTCACGATCCTAGTTTACCAATCGAATTTCAGGGCGTTACATCCTCCCCAATTTAGAGGAATTTCGTCCCGAAATTTAGAATTTAGTATAGTTGATGCAATGATGTTTTAGATTAAATGATCCCATGATGACCACTATGCGCCACTACCCCTAATATTCGTCTTGGATACCACCCAAATCAAGTTGAAGGGGTTTATATATAGGGTGTACCAGCGGCTAACCCACCACTCCCTCAACTCCACTTGGGTGTTTCTTTCGACTCCTATTAGTTCAATGACACACAGGACGACACACTATTTTCCACTACAAGGCATCACCTTCAAGCTTTACATCAGACATATTCATTTCGGATTGAAGGGGTTTATATATAGGGTGTACCAGCGGCTAACCCACCACTCCTTCAATCTCCAATGAATAATTCCCTCAATAACTCTTGAATTTAACGCCTCACAGCTGCCACGCTAACTATGAGTCCCTAATTCCAAGTCTCGCTTCAGACATAATCAACTTGTGCCGAAGGGGTTTATATATAGGGTGTACCAGCGGCTAACCCACCACTCCTTCAACATTCATTGATTAATTCCCTACACGAAGCTTGAGTTCACGACTCATAGTTACACAATAGCATATTGTTTATACACGTATACACCTGTGAACTTGATGTTATTATATTCCGGACTATAATTACGAGTTCACCTTGTATCAATGTATAAACTCCATTGTGTGCGGCTAGAAAAATCGACACGACACCACACACACACACACAACCATGCTTCATGAATGTTAGAATGATGACAAATTTTGGCTCAATGATACATAGTTTACCCCAATGTTTACATGATTAAGTATGCACAACTTGTGTTTTCCAGCACGAGTCATGGGTAGCCAAACTTGGTGTTATGCAAATAAGAGAATATTTATAAGCAAATAGGAACAACATGATACTTCATTGATTGATATTGGTCCCTGATTACATGATTACGATTACATAGACTCCAAGATTTCTAGAATTACAAAGATGATGACTATGCGAACAGATGAGGGTATTCCTCCTTCATCTTATCCTCTCGTTCCCATGTGAACTCGGGTCCACGATGGTTGTTCCAACGTACCTTGACTATAGGTATCCGGCTTCGCTTAGTCTTTTTGACTTCTCGATCTAGGATCTCGACAGGTTCCTCAACAAAGTATAGTTTGTCGTCGATGTGAACCGTGTCGATCGGGATTTGAGCGGTCTCGTCAACGAGGCACTTTTTGAGTTGCGACACATGAAAAACGTTGTGAACACGGCTGAGTTCTGGAGGCAATTCCAAGCGATAGGCTACAGGTCCGACCTTTTCGATGATCTTGAAAGGTCCTACGTACCTTGGAGCAAACTTTCCCTTTTTCCCGAAGCGAACAATGCCCTTCCAGGGGGAAACTTTGAGCATTACGTGATCGCCTATTTGGAACTCCAGAGGTTTGCGGCGTTTGTCAGCGTAATACTTGTGTCGACAGCGGGCGTCCTTAAGTCTTTGCTGAAAGATGGCGATACTGTCAGTGGTTTCCTGTATCAGTTCCGGGCCGAGGATTTGAGAATCTCCGGTCTCGGACCAACACAGTGGGGAACGACATTTCCTGCCATAGAGTGCCTCGAATGGCGCGCATTTGATGGTAGCATGATAGCTGTTATTGTATGAGAACTCTGCAAGAGGAAGGTGAGTCTCCCAGCTACTACCGAATTCAAGGATACAGGCTCTGAGCATATCCTCCAGGGTTTGTATGGTCCTTTCGCTCTGTCCGTCCGTTTCAGGATGATAGGCAGAGCTAAGTTTCACACTTGTCCCAAAGGCTTTCTGAAATGACTTCCAGAACCTTGACGCAAAAGAGGGGTCACGGTCAGACGTGATGCCCTTAGGCACACCGTGACGGGTTACGATCTCACGAATGTAAATCCGCGCCAGCTTCTCCGTAGTGTAGTCCTCGCGGACAGGGAGAAAGTGGGCAGACTTGGTCAAGTAATCCACGATAACCCAAATCGTGTCATAACCGCTGGGTGTCCGCGGGAGTTTGGTAATGAAGTCCATAGCGACTTCGTCCCACTTCCACTGTGGTATGATCGGTTTTTGTAACAGGCCAGATGGTCTCTGATGTTCAGTCTTGATCCGCGAGCATGTTAGACACTTACCGACGTATAAAGCTATGTCTTTCTTCATACCCGGCCACCAGAAATGAGACTTGAGATTCTGATACATTTTATCACTGCCCGGGTGAATAGAGTATCTGGATTTGTGCGCTTCGTTCAGGATAAGTTCTCGAAGTGGTTCAGAGTTTGGAATCCACATGCGATTTAAGTAGTAAAGTATACCATCAGACTTGGTTTCAAACTTCCGTTCGGCACCGCAAGATAGCATATTTTTGAGATCACCACCAGCAATCGCTTGCTTTTGAGCTTCAAGAACCAAGGAGGGAAGATTGGACTGAATACGGATCGCATGCAACTGGGTCCTTTCCTTGCGACTTAACGCGTCAGCCACTACGTTAGCCTTTCCAGGGTGGTAGCGGATTTCGCAGTCATAGTCACTTAGGAGTTCAACCCATCGACGTTGTCGCATATTTAGCTCCCTTTGGTTGAGGATGTGTTGTAGGCTCTTGTGGTCGGTGAAGATGACACATTTCGTACCGTATAGGTAGTGTCTCCATATTTTTAAGGCAAAGACCACAGCACCCAATTCCAAGTCGTGAGTGACATAATTCCTCTCATGACTCTTGAGTTGACGCGAGGCGTAAGCGACGACCTTACCGCGTTGCATTAAGACGCAGCCTAGACCTTGGCTCGAGGCGTCGCAATAAACAACAAAATCATCGTTACCCTCAGGAAGCGACAGGATTGGTGCATGGCAGAGTTTATGTTTCAATGTTTGGAAAGCCTCTTCTTGCTCTTGGTTCCAAATGAATGGTTCCCCTTTTTGAGTTAACATTGTGAGGGGCAACGCGATCTTTGAAAAGTTCGAGATGAATCGACGGTAGTACCCAGCCAAACCAAGAAATGAACGAATTTCGGTTGGCGTTGTAGGCGCTCCCCATTTTTTTATGGCTTCAATCTTGGCAGGGTCGACATGAATGCCTTCCTTGTTAATGATGTGACCTAAGAATTGAACTTCCCTTAGCCAGAATTCGCATTTGGAGAATTTGGCGTAGAGTTGCTCTTTCCTCAGCAGATCCAAGGTAAGCCTGAGATGAAGCTCATGGTCGGCTTTAGAGCGGGAATAAACGAGAATATCGTCAATGAAGACGATAACAAACTGGTCCAGGTATGGACGACAAATGCGATTCATGAGATCCATGAACACTGCAGGGGCATTCGTCAAACCAAAAGGCATGACTAGGAACTCGTAGTGCCCATATCGAGTTCTGAAAGCGGTTTTCGCGATGTCGTCCTCCATGACACGCACTTGGTGATAACCTGAGCGTAGGTCGATCTTGGAAAAGTAGGTGGCTCCTTGCAGCTGGTCGAAAAGATCGTCAATCCTCGGTAATGGATACCGATTCTTGACTGTGAGTTTGTTAAGCTCACGATAGTCTATGCACATCCGAAAAGATCCGTCCTTCTTCTTGACGAAGAGGACTGGAGCTCCCCATGGAGACGAACTAGGGCGAATAAAACCCTTGTCCAGTAGTTCCTGCAGCTGGCTCGATAATTCCTGCATTTCAGACGGAGCCAAACGATACGGAGATTTTGCCACGGGGGTTGCACCGGGAACTAACTCGATGTGGAATTTGACTTGTCGGCTAGGAGGAAGTCCGGGTAAGTCTTTAGGAAAAACGTCTGGAAATTCACGCACGACGGGGACATCAGAGAGCTTCTTCCCCAAAGATTTCTTGATGGAGACATGAGCTAGGAAGGCGAGACACTTCTTTCGAAGGCATCGCCGAGCTTTAAAGCAGGAGATTAATTTCAGACATCTGCCTGATCTTTCTCCTTGAATAATTATGGACTCGCCAGAAGAACAAGGAACGCGAATGAGCTTCTCAGCACACACCACTTCCGCGTGGTTGATGGACAACCAATCCATCCCAACAATTACATCGAAACTTCCTAAATGCATAGGGATGAGGTCAATGTTAAGAGACGTCCGATCAAACGTAAGCGTGCAATTGCGAACGATTTTGTTCACTTGGGTAGACTCTCCGTTTGCCATTTCGACAGAGAAAGCGGGGTCTAAGACAGAGGTTCCTAGATTAAGCAATGGGACCAACTCGCTAGAAATAAAACTCCTATCTGCACCCGTGTCAAATAGAATAGAAACCCAGAGATTGTTAAGGATGAACGTACCAGTAATGACGTCAGGATTTTGGCGAGCTTCAGCAGCGCCAATAGTAAAGGCTCGGCCTCGGGCCGGAGGAAGATTTGCAAGACGAGGACACCTGCTCCTGAAATGGTCCATGGCTCCACACTCGAAACAGCTTCGAGAGTTGCTGGGTTGGGAACTGCTGCTCTGTATCGCCAGTTGATTACCTTGAAATCTGCAGCGTTCCGCTAGGTGCCCCAAACGTCCACAGTTCGTGCATTTCCAGCACGGGGTTCCGGCAGGATGATGAAATTGGCAAGTGCCGCACTTGGGGTGAACCCCAGTGTACTCCCTCTTTGGCCTTCCTGAAGGGGTGGGAGCAGGAGCGACAGAGCTGATTGGGGTTGCGGGAGTAACCATCGCGTAACTGCTAGCCTTACGCTTTTTGATGCGGTTGATCTTTTTGGATGAGCCTTCAGCGGCCTTGCCCGTACCTTTGGCTAGGACCCCAGTCTTAACCTGGTCCTGGGTCAGTCGGGCAGCTAGTTCAATGGCCGCTTGTAGGGTTGATGGGTCAGCCCCGATAACGATTCCACGGACAGTGTCAGGTAGGCCATTGATGTAAAGCTCAATAGCCCGGGAGGGAGGGGTGACCAAGTGTGGTACGAGAAGGGAGAGCTCGTGAAAACGCTCCGTGTACCCTTGGTGATCGGCGCCCTTCATTTTGTGTACCCAAAACTCAGCTTCAAGTTTCTGCACCTCACTGCGAGGTACGAACTCGCGGGTAGCCAATGCTACAAATTCCGACCAGGTCATGGCCAAGGCAGCCTCACGCCCACGGGTTCTTATCTCGTTGTTCCACCAGGTCAGCGCGCGTTTAGACAACATGCTTGCCGCGTGCGTGACTTTCAGTGTCTCAGGGCACGAGCTAATAACAAAGGCTGCCTCCATCTTTTCGATCCACTGGAGGAGACCAACGGCGCCTTCTGTGCCGCTGAAGCTGGTGGGTTTGGTAACCATGAAATCCTTGTATGGCTTATTAGCTGGTTCATTTGCGTTCTGAGCTGGAATTTGGTTGGCCCCAGAGGTTCCTTCTTGCCTCAGCCCTTGGCTGATGGTTGTTACCATGCCTGGTAACACAGCCGCGATCTGCTGGGCTATAAGGTTGGCTAATTCAGCGGAGTCCATGGAAGCGGGTGCACGTCTGGGAGGCATTCTTCGCAAAACGAAAAAAACGAGCGTTAAATAGAATCAATGACACGCCAAAGATTATGAATAGAGGACATAGATTATACCAAGAACACATAATGACATGACTCAAGAGATTAACAGTTAATATGCAACACATAAGCACGTAGCACGTATATAAGTGTAGACATGTGATTGTGATGCATGAGCTATCTAGAGTCAAGGATCCTAGGTTATAGTCTAGGTCGGTTTCCTAATTCCCTATAACCATTGGCTCTGATACCAATCTGTCACACCCCGATCGTGATGGCGGAAAAATCGAGGTGCGGCGACTAAGTCGTGATTGTTGAGCACAATAGTATAAAAGTCTAAATGCATAAACATAACCAAAATGTCAAATATTACATCAACCAGGTAACATGAAACAAATTGTTTTAATACAAAATATCAAGTTTCCAACAACTCCTAGTCTAGCCTTCATCTTTCTAAGGCCTCTAAACTTGCTAGGGATTTCTTGCTGCATTATTTCCTGAAAACATGTAACAAACTGTCAACTACATAAAGTAGATGAGTGAATTCATAGGTTTAAAGAAAAGAGTTTTATACACAAACATACTAGTATAGGTTGTAGGGGTTTATATATAGGGTGTACCTGCGGCTAACCCACCACTCCTACAACTTATACTACTATGTTTGGGTATAATTCCCAGTTTTTAAAATGGTTTGTAAGAAAAGATCTCTTGGTTTTCCCACAGAGGTTTTTGTAGTAAGTCAAACATGAAATGTTCTCCTGGGCTCTCAACGGGCTTATCAATCTCCCATTAGAGTCGTATGTGATAAGATTACTCAAAGATTTGCGGTCTCCCAACGGTACATGTAGCACATAACAGTTAAGCATAAACAAGGACATATAGATTTGAGCATGCTAAGTTTACTAGATAAACCAACACCAAAATCCCATTGTTTACTAGTATCCAAGATGATGGTGAACAAATGATGATGATGATGAATGATGATGAAACCCAATGATCACACAAGACTTGATTGAACTCACGCAAGACTTAAACCAAGACTACCTCGTTCTTGCCATCCAGGACTCAGCTAGGTTCTACCGAGAGTAGGATAGACACCCCAAAGAATCCTGGGTTCCCATGGTCCCTACCGAGAATAGTATAGGTCCTCAAGAGTTATGGATTTCACCGAGACTAGTATGAAATCCCATGAGTTACGAGTGCCACCGAGAATAGAATGCCACTCATGGTCGTGAGTTCTACCGAGAGTAGAATAGACTCTCGCGTCCAATTCAACTCATGATGTTTTGATCTCTAGATTTCCATGCTGACACAATGACTATGATGATATGAATTTGATTCCCGTTCCCATGATGTCAATGTTCACAGAATTTCCCATACTCATTGATTTCCAATGTTCTTAGATCTCCATGAGTTAATGGGTTTTCCCCATGTTCATAGATTTCCAAAGTTTATAGATTACCAAGAAGCTCATGGATTTCCGCACGTGTGTAGAAATCCAAATGTTTATAGTTTAAAGAATGTTTGCATAAATGATTTTATCCAAACGTGTAAAGTTACCATGTTTCCACCCCATAGTTTTGAAAAGCTTAAATAGGGGCTATGAACTCACCTTGATCTTGGGTTAGGATGGTGCTACAATAGATCTCCTTAGCCTAGAGTTGGACATATATATAAGGTTAACAACGTGCTATAAGTCTAAGAAAACAAGCTTACGTGACCTCGAGCAAAAACTGGGTTTTAAAGACGAAAACAGCTTGGTTCTGGCTTGATTCGATCGAATAGGAACACGTTCGATCGAATAGGAACTTGTTCGATCGAATAGACACACATTCGATCGAATAGACACACATTCGATCGAATCTGAGGCACACTCGATCGAACTAGAAACACATTTGGTCGAACCAGTTGGGAAAACTCGTTCGGTCGAACATGGAACTTATTCGATCGAATAGACACTCGTTCGATCGAATACGAAACTCGTTCGGTCGAATGAGTTGGAGACCATTCGGTTGCTTTCCTATTCGGTCGACCGGACTGGTTCGATCGACTGGTTCGATCGAATGGGCTGATTCGATCGACTGATTCGATCGAATGAGTCTGATTCGACTCCTTCAAGCTGGGCGACGGAGAAACCTACGGGTTTTTCAGATTTTCCGGATTTTTGACCCAAAATCGAAGTTTTTGACATGGAAATGCTCGGGATTGAAGGGACTATCGATTCCCAGTGATTTTAAACACAAAAGCCTGCATTTTGACACCAAAACAAGACGGTTTTTGACCCGTAAACTCAAGAAACGAAAATGGGTGTTTTTGCTCGATTTGAGGCCGAAAATGGTTATGAAAATGGATGATTTTCAAGAAGATCTTACCAAGAACAACAACAAACAGATTTGTGGACTCGGATTTGAAGTTTGAAGACTTTCTCTCTCTAGTTTCTCTCTCTAGAATGAGAGTGTTTGGGTGGGAAGTGTTGGTGGAAATGAAAGAGATGGTGTAAGAATACTTGATTTTCCGCTTAAATACTCGGGTGACTCGGGTTCGGGTTTAGGCTACCGACGGGTCAAGACTAGTCGAGTTCATAAGTGTTTAAACAAACTAAAACTTTTTCAGCAAAACTTTTATAAAACCATTTTCCGAATAATTATTTGAAATCTTTTTAAATAAGAATATTTAATTTTTCGAAAGCATAAAAATTAATATTTTTCAGGCGTAAATGTCGTTTTATAAAATAAACATTTTAGATGATAAAAGCAGATTTTTCCAATGATATGGGTTCCGAACTTATCGTCCAGAATCCCAAAGTCTATAGTTTCCGATGATTTCACGATCCTAGTTTACCAATCGAATTTCAGGGCGTTACAGGCGGCTTACGAGATCATAATCCATGATCTCGTGAACTGTCTCATGGCGGTTGAACACAAGCAAGGCGGTGACGATCAATCATACAACGCCTTGTGTCATTACGTGTTTGCCATCGAGATCCGTGGGGAGCACACGGAGGCGAGGGTTGGAAGCTTAGAGTCCAAGAATGAAGTGATTGGACCTTGAGTGCACTACTTGATGGGCCTACATTAGATTGGGCTCACAAGTAGTATTTGCTAGTTGATTAGGATGTTATGTATCTAACTTAAAAATTGTTGTCATTTGGTAACTTTTAGCTATGGTGGGTTGATAACTATAATATGTAGTATGTATTACAACTAATTTTGTACAATCATTTTGGTAGTAATACTACCCCCTCCCCCTCTCACCCACCCACCCTTGTATGGTTATTTTGATTATGACCTATCTTATATTAATCCTTCAAGTTAAGAAAACTTTTTCCAAAACTAAAAAATTATATTTTTCCTCTAAAAGAAATCATGGCGCCTAAAACAAGACGAACTACTACCAATCAAGCATCCAGATTACAATTTTCTCAGTAAGAGTTAGCACAATTAATCGCTAAACATGTAAACACGAAACTAGATCAACGTGAAGCTAGCCGAAATCCAAGTGAAACCAACCGAAACACCAGTATGAACGAAATCGAAGAGACTCTTAGAACCTCAACTCTAAAAGGAGCCGAAGGACTCTTAGAACCTCAACTCTTTTCAAGGTTTTGGACCGAAATAATTTACTAGAGCCGAAGGACCTTTAGAAATTATCCGATGAATCGAGAAAATGGAATCCGACACGAAAATCAATGATTGCATCCCTCTTAAAAGAATAAAATATGGGATATGTTCATTCTGTGATGAGGCACTCGAGTGGTGGAACTCCATAATCCAAAATTTAGGAGAAGACACCGCTTACCGTCTAACCTGGGAGGAATAAAAGAGATGTTATTGAAAGAATATTGTCCCCAAACTGAACTCCAAAAAATCGAATATGACTTGTTTCAGTTAAAGATGGAAGGTGTCGACATCGGAGGATATACCTCACGATTCAATGCACTGACACGACTGGTTACGCCTGAATATGCATGAATAGAGAGGTACATCTAGTGCGTAGCTCCTGAAATCCGAGGAATGGTCACCCCATCTAAACTAATCACGTTTCAGTCAGCCAAAGAATTGGCAAAATCTATATTTGATGATGCAGTTTGAATGGGAATACTAAAAGACACAGGAAAGAAAGAGGTCACCCGAGAACCCGAACGAAATCCAACCAGTGTGAATCAGAAACCCGGAGAAATCAAGCGAAAGTGGAATGGGAAACTGGAGGACAGTACAAGAGGAATTTTGGAGCTGGACGGATGTTTGCTGCTAATGCGAGAGGAACCGGAGGACGCTTTTGGTCTGATGCCCTAGTGCAATAGGTGTGGGAAAAATCATACTGGTGATTGTTGGAGATGCAATCAGTGCAACCGGTTTGGACAGTAACACACGACTATTAAGCCAAAATCATATCATCTGGTTCAAGAAACCAAAACCCGAGATGTTTTGAATGCGGTGTTGTAGGAAATTACAAGAAATATTGTCCTAAATTCAAAGGTCAAAACACCAAGTGGAAGGCATTCGATATGAACGCGAAAAAGGCCCGGAAGGATTCACTGTGGTCACCGGTACGCTTCTAGTCAATAATCATTATGCTTACGTGCTTTTTGATACCGGAGCTAACTTAAGCTTCGTTTCCAAACAATTCGAACCTCTACTAGGAATAGAGGCTAGTTATTTAGATACCAAATATTCTATCGAATTAGCTAATGCATAGTTAATAGAAACAAGCGACATCGGACGTAACTGTAATAATCTATTAGCCAAACGTAAGTTCAATATCAATCTCTTACCCGTCGAACTAGGCAGTTTTGATATAGTCGTGGGAATGGATTGGCTGTCCAAAGATGGAGCTGTGATAATATGCTCAGAATAGCTAGTTCGTTTACCAATCCAAAATGGTGAATCCCTGACCATCGCAGGCGATCAATGTAATCCCGAGTTAAATCTCTCCAGTATCACAAAAACCCGTAAGATGCTACGCAAAGGATATCCGGCATTCCTTGTTAATGTAGTTGATACAAAAGCCAAAGAGCGGAAAATAGACAATATTCCTTTTGTTCGAAACTTTCCATATGTTTTCCCAGAAGGTTTGCCCGGATTAACTCTTAAGCGACATGTAGAATTCAGAATCCATCTGGTTCATTATGCCACTCCGATAGCTTGATGAAGATATGAATGATTTGATAATGATAAGAACAAACAAAAAAGTTGAAGTACTTGATTTTTGAAAAAGACTTACATGATCACACATGTTAGAGTCTTCCAAAAATAGGAATAAAAAAATAATGTTATAGAGAGTTACTTTGGCTTGGTGTGGAACCCATAATAAATTATTGAAATACAGATTTTTAGGTTATAACATTTATTTATATAAAAATGATAAGCTTAACAAGTAACATTATTAATAAACTTAGGGTATGAACTAAAACTTGAAAATTTGTTTAAATGTGTTATGTGAAACTATGCCATCAAATCTGGAATTTAGGATGAAATATGTGTTATAGTATGTGTTATTAGTTCATAGGATAATTGGTGTAGACTTATTTGATTTATTTGACTTCTCGGTAACTTTAACGGTCGAAACATCGGCTTTTAAACGTGAACCGACACAACTATTAGGGACTGTTTTAGAATGTAACATCCTACTTTTGGTTATAATAATAAAATAAATTTCGTCTATTTTATAGTGGGTCGTTATCTGTTTAGATAACTAGAATATGAGTTGGGCTAGTGTTGGGTTAAATGGATACGGGTTATGGACTTGGGTATGAAAGAAAGAAGGAAAGACCATGGGCTAAGCCCATTATCCATATATATAAACCTTTAATACCCAATTTCATTCATTTACACATATTCCATACACCTCTCAAACACACACTTAAACTCTCTCTCTCTAGCCGAAATCACCAAGGAAACGATCCAAGGTAATGATACTATGATCTTGTATAAGCTTTAACCAATAGATATAGTCACGAAACGATGAATCGACACCGGTTTAAACCGTTTAAGCCACGAGATCCAGGTGGATTCGGGTATAAACCGAACCTAAGATGAGCTTAGGGATCACCCTAGCTCAGATCTGGATTGAACGGGGCGAAAAAACGGTGCAAAAACGAGTCTAAACTCGTTTTTCCGGCGAATCCGCTGTTTTCCGGCGGCGGCACCGAAAAAGTTAATACGAGGTTAAGGATGTCAGGGAATGTTCTGACATTCCCTGACCTAACCCTAATTCGCTAAAGGAAGTCAACGAATTAGAGGTAATTCGTTAACGAAGAGTTAACGAATTAGAAGCATTTCGTCAGGCAATTCGTTAAGAAAAGTTAACGAACTAGATCCCAATTCGTATGGACCATTCCTTAAAAGGACTAACGAATTAGAATGTCCAATTCGCTACTTGGACTGGTTCGCTAAGGGCCCAGTTCGTTATAAGTTCAATTCGTTTAATTAACCAGTTCGTTAAAGGTTTCAATTCATTACCAGTTCGCTAGGATAAGTAACGAACCAGATGTTTAACAGAATTACAGAATGGTCCCCGGACTTAGAAAAGAAGGATTTAATTACAAAGAAGCCCTTGAACTTTTAAGTAGCAAATTATTTAATGATTCAAAATCCTAATGGAAAATGTGTTAAGACAGTTAATGAAAATAAAATGTGTTAAAATTTTTTAGCTTAACCCCAGCCAGGGACTCTGCCCCTTGGACCCCGCTAGCGGCTGCCGCCCCTAGAACCCCGCTACCAGGGGCGCTGCCCCCGGACCCCCGTTCGTTGAGGGTAATAATTAAATTAGAAAGACGATATGCGTAGTGATAGTTTATTGATACGTATAATTATTATACAGTTAGTCGTGCACAACTCAAGAAGGGAATAACCATAACCGGTGAACGCAGCCGCATTGAGGTGAGTTTCTAGCCCCACTTTCTTGTTATGTTTTCGGGGCTGTGTGCATACTCGATGTGATAGTCAATACACTTACCTTAGGTGGTAAGTGTATGGCTTGTATGATTTATGTATGACGATTGCTTGACGGTGCGTGAACGATCTTCGGATATTGCATGTGACGGCAAGTGTTAGTTAAAGGTATGATTGATATGTATGAATGACGTATGTATGAATATGTATGATGTATGAACAATGTATGTATGAAATGTTGATGGTACGTGAACGCTCTTCGGAGATCGCACATATTGTCTGTCACACCCTCAAAATCCACTAACGGAGTTTTAACGTCAGAGAGTGTGAACTAACATGATCGGAATCATTAGTTATAAACAAACACCATAAATAAAGTTTTCAAACCACGAAACATTTAAGCTTAAATAAGTGCGGAAGCGTAAATTCATAAACCAAGTGTTGCGTCACGCAGGACGACTTAAAACCCAATTAATAACAGTTTAAAAACAAGTTTGCAAAAATGATAGAGTTCAATGAAATGCATGTTCCTATACCGCGCGCCCGCCACGGCTACCTGAGAATAACATACTAAAAGTGTCAACACAGGGTTGGTGAGTTCACATATATAAATAAAGAAAAATGTTTGCGTTTGCGTTTTGCGTTTGCGTTTTGCGTTACCAGATAGTGTTAAGTCAATTATATATCAATAGGTAGCTAGCCTATAAAACAAGTATTACTAAGTGTTCGACACCGAAGCTGACTGTTTATCATATGCCTTGCCACCATGTCAACCACGACCATGGTAATGTGTTAGCCAAGATTACACCCACTCGACCTGCCGTCGAGTTTAGAGTTGGGTGGGGTTTGTCAAACCCAGTAGTACTACTCAACAGTGACTCGCTATTATACAAATACTAAACGGTTCGATGTTATGAAGGACTTTAGTTGATTTGTTTGCCACTTAGCCTTACGAGCGATATATAACCAATAACAAAATCTAAAGTGTTTGGAGTATGTTATCTCCCCCAAGTAAAAAGCGTTTAAAGAGTAAAAGGGGAACGTGAAACTCACTGTTTGCGAAGAATTCAAAAACACGTCAACCGAGAGATGCATGTCACAGAAAATCCTCACTAGCGCTCTAAAACAAGAATGAGATTTTCTAAGTGTTGGAACTATTATTGAGTCTCTAGATTCGGCACATAATACCTATGCGTGAGATACGTTTCGTGTTTCGTTTGTGAATTATGTATGACTCGACAAACACATTGGTGACAAGTTACATATGTAAAAAACTACTTAAGTATCAAGTACTAACTTTGTACATTACTAGCAATCATTCCCCACAAGGGCAATTTCGTTAAAAACATAGCAATTATCTAACAACAAGCACGTTTCATGTATTTTCACATAGTTCAACAGCTAGTTTTATCAAGAAAAATTTCTACTTGAAAGATTACTCTATTCAACAGATCATAACATATCAATTAATTCACAAAATATCGTCACAAAAGCATACATGAGTTAGGTTTCCAGAACTATTTTTATTGTATTTTTATTCCACATATTTTTCTCACAAAGACCAAAACATTACAGTAAACTCACAGCAGTCAAAATCATGCGCAACAGAATGATATTTGTTATTCCCGTTAAATGGTAAATTCAATTAATGTAAGACCAATTGGGTTAGCTTCTTAACTCAAAATTTTAACTTCCAGAAGTGGAACCAACCCATTTGGTCTTGTAGTTTATGAGATATGATAATTTCAAAACAGCCTAACAGCAGACCTCACAATTCAGACTTGCACTTCAGTTTTGTAAAATAATAAAAGTTAACTTTTACACGTCCAAAAATTACAAATTTGGACTCTTTAGAAATTAGACTCAACCTAGTACACTGTAGTGTTAACAATGTCAACCAATTACCACATTAACATCCAGTTACAGTCGTCTAAACATCAAATCAACAATCTGTCCAGTACCAGTTTACATCAAAACTCAACATAACAACAATCTATGAATCATAATCCATGCATATAACACTCTAGACACAAGATTAACCAACCATGCATATCAATTTAACATTACACACATAGTTAGGGTTTTTCTTGAAAGTTTAGGATCAAAGAACAAGTGATTAACAAGCAACAATAACACAACTAGTTATCAATTCACTAGAAAATCATCATCAAGCATATAATCAAACCCTAACTCATCTAAATCATCAATTTTCGAGAATTAGGGTTTTGATTAACCCTTCAATATTAAAATTTAACACCTAGGATGCATTGAGTAGTTGTTAATTACCTTCCTAGCACCTTAATTCTTCAACCAAACTTGAAAATCCTTGTATGTGTGTGTGTGTGGGGTTACGGCAGCCAAGGGGAAGGGAGAGGGAGAGAGGCCGATCGGGTTTGGGAGGGGGGAGGGAGTGTAGGGTTTTGTTATTATTTAATAATAATTATGTTACACAATGGCCCCTCTACTTCTAGTTATTAAATTTCTAGCATAAATAGACTTTTGCATCTTGAGTTAATGTTCTACATATAAATATCAAATAATACATAAACCTAACACATAATTATCAAATACTTATTGTTTTGATGTTTGTCGTTTGTTCACCAATGGTTTGCGTCAACTCGTTTGCGTTTCGGTGCAATCCCGAAAGACTACACGTGTAGTGATTGTCAAGCGTCATTTAAAACCCTAGTTTAAATGTAATGAGATGTGCGTTATAGTTCTAGTGATCTTAAGTTTGAATTGACGGAGTTTGGATTAACGGAGTTAACCAGAAATTGACGAGTGTCACATCGTCAAGGAAAGTATGTAAATGACAGGTATGTTATAGTAGCGCGAATATAGGGAACCGACCCTAATAATGTCGGCGAATGAAGGGAACCGGCCCTAATAGTATCGTCGAATGTAGGGAACCGACCCTAATATTATCGACGAACATAGGGAACCGACCCTAATAATATCTGCGAAGGTTATAGGGCGGAATGCTCTTTAAAACGTATATGTATGAATGAAAGTATGTAAGTAAGTGCGAAAGAAAGAATGAAAGTACGAATGTAAGTAAGTGTGTAAAAAGATATGAAGGTATGTACCTTTGGGTGCATATGCTAGTATGTGAATGTATTGTATGTCGTCTGATTAACTAGAACTCACTCAGCGTAGCTGACTTTTAGTATGCACGCAGGTGAGTATAATGAGGCAACTTGCTTGAGGGGAAGCACATGGCATGAATTTGAAGACACTGGCATCTCAATGAAGTGTTATGTTATGATGTTTTAAAAGACAATGTTTTATGTTTAAATAATTTGAATGCCCATTAAGACAGGAATGGATGGTTATGTAATATAATGGTTTGAATGTTTTAATATTCCGCGAATATTTTTATTAACTCTGATATTATGAACTGCGTTTATGAGTAAATCCAACGTTAAAGTGAGGCACCGGTAATGGGGCCTTACATAGAACAGCCCCTAAAGTTATAAATTTCTAATATATAACATAAGTTAATATACGAGAAAAGGACAAGATAACAAAACTTGGTCCTAAACGGTTCGTGTCGCAAAAATCGACACGAAAACGTTAAAAAGTTGCTATTTTAAGAAAATATTAACAAAAATGAAAATAGCATATGTTTATAAAATAACAAATAAGACTTGACTAATATATATTTAACTAGTATTTATCAAGATTTAAAACTTATGTAATATACAAAAAGTCGAACGGTTCGGTTTTACACGTGAAACCGACATAACCGACAAAACCGACAAGATTCATTAAAAATATTAAATTAATATTTTCTTAAAACTGTTTAGCAATTGAAACTATATTTTATTAACAAAACGTATACTAATATAGGACACGAGAATTTTTTAACGAAAAGCTTTTTACCTTGAGTTTCTCTATCGACCCCTCGTTTTTGAAATGTTTTTATTGTTTTTTTTTGGGGGGGGGGGCATATTTTTTCTATTGATTTTTATTAAAAGTTTCATAAAGCATTTATTTTACAAATCATGTAAAAAGTGCGACGAGTCAACAATTTGTTAAATAGTTAACCGAATTAACAAGGGCACAAAAATATTAGTAGATCTATCTGGGTGACGCCCCCCATTTCCAATCACGTTGTGTTAAAAATGGGAATATTTTGAGTATGGTAGGTATCGAGTTATCAATTTTGATAGTCATACACCTGTTGTATTCCTTGCTAGTTTTCGGTCCCGTATAACGATCACTATAACAAAAAAGGTGCATGCCCACTTGTAATTGAAACAGAATCATCATCAATAAGCTAAACATTAAACATTGACTGACTTCCTTGATTACTTGAGCTACCAGCAACAAATCCTCTTGGTATTTCACCACCATGCTCAATTGGTTCTTCAATAATTGGGATTTGCTGTTGGTTCTTCGTAGACAAATTACCCATTGGAGCAATAAGAGCATTTGAAACTTGGAAGCAAGGCTTGTCTTCCCTAATCATTTCATTCTCTATCATCTTAATCTCAGTAGCTTGTAAAAAACAGATCACATCATCAATTTTCAATGTGTCGTAATTTGGTTTCTGCCTGATAAACTTGTTTGCAGTGTACCATTCCTTTGACAATGATGTCAACAGCTATGTATTCAAGTCAGAGTCAGACACAACATAATCAGTTGTTCTTATCTCATTTACAATTGCTAAGAACCTCTCTAACACAGATTTGAGTCTCTCACCATCCTTGTATTTGAACCTGCCAAGTTTCTGCTTCAACCTCTCCTTTTTGATATTCTTCAGTTCTGAGTTGATTTCAAACATCTCTAATATAACATCATACATGGCCTTTGCAGTCTAATGGTGAGCAACTTTTGTGAGGATCGCCCAAGATAAACCCAGTTTTAACATGCCCAGTGCTCTATCATCCACCTTTTTCATTCGTGCTTCAACAGTTAGATTACATTTTGTTCCAACAGGTGTATAAGGTCCGTTTTTATAGAGGTCCACATTTTAACATCATTATAGAAAACATCAGCTTCAAAGAGCACCTTCCACTTGATGAATTTTTCCTGTCCATGCAACCTTGGAATCTTGTTAGTAGAGACTTCATTTTCTTCGTAACCAGACTTCTTTTTGGTTTTAGAAGTTTTTTGTAAAAACAAAGAACAATAGTTGAAAAACTTAACAAACTTTTATAAACTCTTTTGAAAAATAATCAGATTTGTGGATGAAATCCTTAGATCTGATGTATCTGGTCAAAAAAGAGCAAGATCTAAAATAAAAATTCAAACTTTAATATAAAAAAGAGAAAGAAAACACCAAATGTTGTAGATCTGAAAGAAAAATGAAGAAACAGAGCTACTGACGTGACAGATCTAGGGGTGAGCAAAAAACGGTTTGGAACCGAAGAACCGGAACCGAACCGGTGCACTAGAACCGCCAATATATGTTACCATACGGTTCCCGGTTCTCAATTTTTGCATTAAACGGTTCGCGGTTCGGTTCCGGTTAGAACCGACGGTTCACGATTCGGAACCGAAGAACCGGGTTATTAAAATTCATAATTATTTTTTACCTTTTTCTTAATGGGCTTTTAATTTTTATACCTAATTTATAAAACATGTTACATGGGAAATAAAGAGAAACACACATTTAATAAAAAACCCTACGCCAAAAGTTGTAGTTGTTCGATCTCTTGCACTATCACACAGGTGATTACTTTTACTCTTTTAGAGTTCTAGACTTCTAGTTCCCTCTTTGATTCTACATATACATGATTATAATATTAATAACTGAACTTTATTTATTTATTATTATAATATTATGCATGATTGTAATGTCTTAATCGATAGCCATAGTGATCTACTGGTATTCAATATGATTGATTCTACTTATGACAATTTCAGTTACCATACATAATGGAAGCCTAAGGAAAGTAAGAAACAATGTTAGTAGTATAGTTGTTTTAGTGGCCTTTTTAAGTATTGAACTATTGATTACAATCCCGACACTTTGAATTTTAAAGCTTGATATTTATTTTTGATGCATGGAAGCTTTGCTTTTAATTAAAGAATTAAAGATTCATGTCCAAATTTATGGAGGTATATTTTCTAGATTAAATATAAGACGATTAATGTTCAGATGTATTTTAGATGGATATTTATTTATTGAACACAAATTTCATGAATATTAATTGCATGCTTTATGTGTTCTGAATGGGCTATTAATCAATCACTATTGAATTTGTGTATAATGAATCAACCAGAAGAAATTTCTAGTGACGAGAAGGAAACCGTCAAAGAAACACAAGCCTGAAATCAAAGAGTGTCAGGAAAAAAAAGGAAGCTCAAAGCAGAATGTTGGAAACATATGGATGCTATATATGATGAGGAGGGCAATCGATGGGGAAAATGCAAATACTGTGAAAAGCAATTGGCGGGGTCAGGGTCTGGTAAAAGTGGAACTTCATCACTAAACAAGCATATTAAAAATTGTAAAAAATAAGCAAAGGGTTTCCTTTACAACAGATACATGGACATCAGTCCAACGTATCAATTACATGTGCTTAACTGCACATTTCATTGATGACAACTGGCAGTTTCATAAGAGAATTATAAACTTTAAACCGATCCTTGGTCATAAGGGGGATGATATAGCAAGGGCTATTCAGGAATGTCTAGACGAATGGAGGATTGAGCGGGTGATGACATTCACTCTAGATAATGCATCATCTAACAATGTTGCTGTTTCCATATTGAAAGATAAGTTGGTTAGAAATTTGCTTAGTGAAGGTAAGTATCTACATGTTAGGTGTGTGGCACACATAATTAACCTTATAGTTCAGGATGGTTTAAAAGTGAATAATGCAACCATTGAATGCATTCGTAATGCTGTAAACACATAAGAGCCTCACCTGCTAGGCTAGCTGCATTCAAAGCATGTGTTATTGAGAAAAAAATAGAGACGAAAGGGTTGTTGTGTTTGGTTGTTTCAACAAGATGGAATAGCACTTTTGATATGTTGAAGAGAGCTCTTGAACTTGAAAAAGCATTCGATTTGTATGCTCGTAGGAATAGCAGTTTTAGGCAAGAATTAGATGATATTCCAGATCATAATGATTGGAATTTTGCAAGAAATATAACAAATTTACTTGAACTTTTTAAGAGAAAAACAGTAGATTTGTCTTGTTCTAACTATGTGATTGCACATGAAGTCTTTGCTGAGATTATGGATATCGGCGAGAACCTAAACAAAAAATTAAATGAAAAGGGACAACATACCGACGTCAAGAAAATGCTAGGGTCGATGAAAAATAAGTTTGAAAATTATTTTGATGATGGGGGTAAAAGTAATAAGTTGTTTGAGATTGCATCTATCTTAGATCCGCGAGTGAAGCTTTCTATGGTTGAGTATGGGATTACACAAAATTGCAAGTTGATAAGAGAAGCCGGGTTGCTTAAGACAGATGTAGAATTTAAAGATAGGGTATGTGAGTTGGTTGATGAAATGAAATCAGAGATGCAGTTACTTGTACGAGAGTATGATGATTAAGATGAACTCGTTTCAAGCGCTCCAGTATCTACAGGAAACAAAGTCGACCAAGGTAATGGTAAAAAAAATTGGATGGATAAACTTCAAAATTTTCGTGGTGGTACTAGTCAGTCATCAAGTAAGAGGACAAAATTTGAAAGATATCTGCTAGAGGATGTTGAAGAAATGAAAGATAATTTTAATATTTTGCTTTAGTGGAGGGTTAATTCAAGTAGATATCCAACGCTAGCACGTATGGCGAAAGGTAATATTTGTTATTGTTTATGTTGAAATATTATAAATATTAATATATTAATTTAACTAACTAGTTTTGATATTTCAGATATCTTGGCTATTCTTGTTTCAACTGTGGAGTCCGAGTCTGCTTTCAGTACGGGCGGTCGGGTAGTAGACTCATATAGAAGTTCATTATCCCCCATCATTGTTGAGGCTTTAATTTGCACGCAAGATTGGATTCGAACCGGTAGAAAACCAATAAACGAAGAAGAGGCGTCTGAGAAATTTGATGAGTTCACAAAAGGTAAATATTTTTATTTTGTTAATCATATACGTGTCTTTTTTTTTTTGAATTACTAATGCTTGGTTTTATTTAGATGTTTACGATAAGATCGAGAAGTTGAAGATCGAATGATGATTGAAGATTGGTTATGTGAACAACTCATAGAAATTCATAATCGTTTGAATGGTTACTTTTATTTAGATTTCTTTTTATGAATTAATTGTTGATGCTACATTGCTACTTTAATTTGGATGGTTTGAATTTTGTTACTTTTGTATGTTTGCTTTAATTTTAATTTTAGTTTATTGCTGCGATTTGTAAAGTATGCACAACCATTGATAACATTACCGAAGAAGCGGTTCTCGCCTAGAACCGATTAGTGAGAACCGAGTTTCGCGGTTCCGGAACCGAACCGGTTCACAATAATTGGTTCCGGTTCTATATTTCAGTCTTATTCGGTTCCGGTTCTGGTTCTGGTTCGGTTCTCGCGGTTCTGAACCGTTGCACAGCCCTAGACAGATCAATGAAACAGTGCTTCACCTGACGTCATTCTTCATATTCAAATCTTCAACAACAAGCAACAATTGTTCACCCAAATAGCAGGATACAGGCTTTGATACCACTTGTCAGACCCGTATAACGATCACTATACCACTGTGGCAACCCACACCATTAGGTGGTGACAAGAAGGTTAACCACTTGCTATTTAGGGTAAGAACAAATATTGTATTAACGGCGGAATCACTAACACAATATATGTTGCTTGAAAATACTAAAGTAAACAAACACAGACTGTCATCCAAAAGATTTCCATTTATAGAAAGATTACTACAAACATGAATCAATCAGGGTTAACAGAAAGGGAATGTTTTTGTTAGGACGTAATAAAGAACAGCTGTCACAATCAAAGTCTGGAATAATATCGGTTGTCTTAATCGTATCTCTCGTCTGGCGTCCCTTTTTGGGCGTGCCCTAATTATTCTAGTTATAGGCCTACCTGACAACTGTCATTCCTTATAGAAACCCTAATTAATGATACATAATCAGATAAACGTATTAAAAATGATTCTAAGTATAAAACAGGTCTTCGGGTAAGCTTTGCAGCTTTTGTCTTCTTCGAGCAGACCTGGTAACCAAAGTGTGATGGGGAATAGTTCTCCGGGTAGACTTTACTTAGAATATTTTCTTTAGAAAATATTCACCAAGCAGACTTCAATCTTCTTGACCATAGCAAACTTTGCCCAATATGATCCTACGAGCAAATTTGTTCTTCAGAGATCCCTTCAACTCATGTTAATGAATAACTTATTGAGCAAACACAGGTGTGCTGGTAACACTGTAGACTTGGTAGCATTATAGCTTGCTCGGAGTTAAACCTTGCCCGACAAAGTCTTTAAGATAATTCCTTACCAACATTCTTCAAGCATGCTCGGACCACTGTTTATTAATGAATAACCTTGCTAGATCTTCCAAAATACTTGGCTTCATTAGCTTGGTTTAGCCAAGAGTTTGCTGGGAAGCAAACCTTGCTTGGCTTTGATGAACAACCTTTCTAGACAAAGTGAACCCTGCTTGGATCGACACTTAAGACTTCAAGTAGATGACATTGCCTGGAAGGAAAATTACCTTGCTAGGTTTAAGTAGAAGCTTACTCGGATGCCTAAGTGTGCCCGATGTCCATACTTAGCCATTTTCTGGGAGGTTTAGAAGATTCCAATATTCCTTAAGCCTTTTTCTCATCCCAACAATCTCCCCTAGATTGGAACACCCTCAGCTGTACCAAAACACTTCTATGGTTACATACACTTAGTCCAAAATACGCATCAAATTTAAAAGTCATATTACATAACATAATCAAATAATTACAAGTGGAAATTCTATCCAGTGGACATTTTAAAGCATAACCTAAGCTAGAAATATATTCTCATCTTCTGGAGCTTGAGGCTGCTTTTCTTCTTCCCAACCTAACACTTCCTGCTCTTTTCTTGAACATGAATAGTAGATGATGTAAGGGTGGTTTTCAGGCAAAGACCACTCCATAATGTTCCTTAGATCATTATCACGCAGGAATGTTAGATCTTCATATGTTCTGATAACTCCCAAGGCAAGCCCTTCCGAATTTCGGAGAATATATGATTCATCTTGTTCCTTGTAATCAATATGAGCAATCCTACCATTTCTCTGGACTTCGTGATTCGACCTTTTCATTCTCCTGCTCATACTTATGCAGACCATCGTGTTTGCCAAAGGATCTGTCTCCTTCACCTGTGAAATATATCCAATCTTAGCACTTGTGATCTCCTTCATCCTCTTTGCCATTCTGTCTTTTCATACTCACCCAATCTCCACTTTCGCTTCTTATTCAGCAAAGGGAATCCAACTCTGGCCTCCTCCTTGAGATATTTAGATAATTCATTATTTTGTCTTCCAACTAGTCTATTTCTGTCATGATTGTCATACAGATCTAGACTTGCCATCTCTTCAAGATGTTCGTGTTTAAACTGAGAAAAATCATTCTTGAAGATGATATCCTACAAATATCCACTCCACATAATAACTTTCAACGATTCAGATACAAAGATATAAAAGAGCCTCTTTGGTAGGTCCACATCAGACAGTGGCCTATTTTGTCTTTGCTGTGTGGCTCTTGCTGTAGGAGTTTGTGCTCTTGAGGCTGAGGGCCAAGAATGTATTGCATTTTTGGGTTTAGTGGCCCCCAATGCCACAAATTTCTTCTCATACATAGAAATTATCATTTCTACTGGCATATCCATCAAATCCTGAATGTTATCAGTTCCTTCACTTGCCAATTTTTCAAGCATTCTCAACACAGTCTTATTTCCAAGCAGACCAGGTGGAACAAATCTAACTCCACTCGGTCCAGCTTCAAAATTTTGAGGATTCCCTCTGTTCAGCCTCCAGTATTCCCATTCCTCCTTTTGTTTATAAAATAGTTGTTTCATTTGAGCATTACCCAGGAGATCAAACTTCCTCTCGTCCATTCCTTTGCTCATCATTAACCCTTTAAGGGTTCTGATTTTGTTCTCATCCTCCCATGGATCTCTATATTCAACTGGCACAACAGTAAAGACTTTTGTGGACTTTGAAAATTGAGCCCTTTCTTGTTTATCTTTTTCTATCTCAGACTGAAATAGGGCTAACCTCTCACTTCTATTCATCCCTTGAATCACATTCAAGCTCCCTCTTGCTTCAATCAGTCTTTCAAGTAAGTTGAGGTGTTCATCCTCCCACTTCTTTTTCTTTTCAACTTTCTCCTTTTCAGCCACAATCACAATTCTAGGCTGTTGGGCCTAGTTATTTGGTTTGTACTTTGTTGTTTTGTTTTGGGCTGCGTATGTAAACCGAGATCCCTTTGGATCTCGGTGGGCTTTGGGGCTTTGTTGGGCTAGGAGGTTGAGCACCCTATATATAGAATGCATTGTATATGGTTCAAGGGAGTTCATTGAGTTGGTTTTTGGCCGTCTAAGGGAGTTACAGACATGGTTGTAATCGTTGGGCTTAAGCACCCGATGTATAATAATACGTGTGTTTTGAAGCAGTTCTTGTGTCTTACTTGTTTTCGCGTTTCGTGTTCTTGAATCATCTAGTGTTGGAATTCTGCACCAACACTTAGATCGTTGATATCATAATTGAAATATCCGTCTTGGACCTTACAATTGGTATCAGAGCCTTAGACCTATTCAGGCTCGTTATTGTGATATCAAGGATTCAAGATCTTGATTTATTGGTGGTTTTGTTTGTATCTCCGGTGAACAGGTGATCGGAGAAGAAGGAGAGTCATTTTTGGGAAAATATTGGTTTTGGTTTGGAAACAAATCAAAATCCCAACTTTCTCGGAAGTTTGTTACACTACAGATTGACTTTTGGTGAAAACTGGGTTCTCGGCATCAATCAAGGGTTATTGTCCAAGATTACCAGTTCTCGGCTAAATTGTTGACCTCTCAGACAGCAATTTAAGTTCTCGGCTAACATTAGTTCTCGGTCAAGATTTATAGTTCTCAGTCAATATTACTAGTTCTCGGTTAAGATTAATAGTTATCGGTCAACATTTGGTTTTCGGTCAACAGATTTGCAACTTCCATTGGGCCTGATCTGTGTGACCTAGGATATTGTGATTTGGGCTCTGTGAAACAGTATTTAAGCTTGATTAATCTTTTAGACTTAAAACTCATCAACTAATTCAATTAAAATGGATCAGTTAACTATTAGCAATGGTTCAACCAACACTTCACTCCGTCAAGAACTCGACTCTATCATGGGGACCACCACCCATATACCCCGCCTCCTGCCCCTTAAGGGGTTTAGTGTATGGAAATTTCGTTTTGAGAAATACGTTAAGATGAAAGATCCCAAAGTTTGGAGAAACATTGTTAGGGGGCCTCAAAGAATTACCTATCAACGTGATAACTCAACTAAGATCGTTGTTAAGCCCGTTTCCATGTATGATGACGATGATTCAACTTAAGTTGAGGAAGATGTAAAGGCTCTTTCAACTCTAACCATGGCACTCTCACCTGAGATTGCCCTTGGCTTTAGAGAACTACAATCTGCTAAAGAGTTATGGGAGGCGTTGATTGAGGTGTATGAGGGATACGAAGACATGAAAAGGAGTCGCCAAGACCTGCTGCGACAAAAGTTCAACATGTTTAATCATTCTTTTGGTGAAATGTTGGAAACTCAACTCCAAAGGTTTATAGCATTGGTAACAGAAATGAGATCAACAAGTATTTACCTAGCAACCTCTGAGATAAACGATAAGCTGGTGAACTCGTTGCCAAAGAGTTGGGATATGAATGTTGCTGTCATCAAGAAGACTAAAGATCTCAACAGAATGTCTATCTCTGAGATGATGGCTACTATCAAGGCATGTGGTATGGATGACAAGCAACATGCAATAAATCATGAGAACTCCTATAGTACAGCTGGGTACATTGTTGCTTCCAACAATGCTCTTATTTCTCAAGACAGTTTCTCCATGTTTAAGGTTACTCAGCAACCTCCACCCCAAGGAAACTTTCAGATGTTCAAACATATGCAAGGCCAATCATCCTCCACTCATATTCAACCTGCTGCAGTTTTCTTCACCAAGTCTGCTCAATCGTCATCTTCTAGCGCTGCTCATGGTCAGAACTCCAGTCAGATTCCCACTATTCCGAAAGAGACATAGGAGAACATAGCTCTAATGGCAGGATTCATGAACTGCTATAATGCATTTTTAGCTGGAGACTTAGTCCAACCTGTAGTTGCTGCTGAGCTTGATCAGATCCATCCTGATGATGTTGAAGAAATGGATATCTCTTGGCAAATCGCCATGGCGGTATTTCGTGCCAAGAAATTCACTAAGAGGACAGGTAGAAACAATTGGAATATGCCTAATAATCAAAAGGTGGATTTAACAAGGACACTCTGAGATGCTACAACTGTCATGAGTCGGGTCATTCTGCTCGTTAGTATACTAATCCAGCAAAGGAAGGAAACACTGAAAGGGCGCTGGTTCCAGTGGGTAATGCTAGAGGTGAGGCTTGGGGTAGTTTGGGAAATGGTGAAAGGGGATTGGTTGCTCAACAATTCTCTTGGGATGACCAGATGGCAGCTCTGAATAATGGAAATCAGACTGCAAACTTCGCAAATGTTGAGGACACTGAAGAAGAGAATGCTGCTGAGGAGCAAGTCAAATGTGACATTCGTCAATTTTCGGATGTCGATTTGTATCCATGTTGTAAACTTTTATTATACAAACCCGACTCAACGTTTTGTTTCCTTATTTAATTATTATATAAATATTATTATATACATCGATCATCAATAATCGATGTTTGTCATATTATAATGTGTTAAGAAAAACATAAAGGGTTCAAACTGAGTTTTATAAAGTTGTTATAAGCATTAGAAACCTTTAAACTCGTTTTAAACATTCATTGAAACTTGAGGGGGCTATTTTGAAAATATATATACACATATATAAACAAAAATAACCTAACCCATATTAACCACCCGCCCCCTTTCTCCTTCACACCATTCCAGCGCCGATTTCCGGACGCCACCGCCACCCCCTTGCTGGCCACGACCTCCGGCGAGCACACCACCATCACCACCTTTGGCCGCACCTTACCTCCCCTGTCCTCGATCTCCGTTGCCACCTACCCCCTAACCATTTTTCCGGCGACCCACCACCTTCGATACACAACAACCGTACCCCCACTGCCTCTCCTTCTCTTCCTTCGTAAATCCGGCGAGCTCTCTCCCTCTACACGTTTTTCCGGTGACCCGAAATACAGGCCACCGGTGTACCACCCACTCTCTTTCTTCGCGTATCTCTGTCCCTCTCCCTCTCTGCTCACACTCTCCCGCGGACTCTCTCTCTCTCTCTCTCGCTCACCCTCCCTCTCCCTGCCTTTGTTTTCCGTCGTCCAGAATTCGCCTCCGGCGACCCTCGTATCTTCGGTTCCTTCTCGGTATAAACCCACAACTCGTGTACATGAAAAAGGTATATAATTTGGGGTTTTGGTATTATGAGTTTTTTTTCGTAAATTGATTTCCAGATTTAAATGGTTAATAGTGGGTTATGTATTGGTTATAGCCCTTGCTTTGGGTTGGATGGATATGGAGTTATTTTTGATTTGGGGAAATGGATATGTTATTTTATTATGGGTTTAAATTAACAATTGTTATTTTGGTTCGGTCGGCTTGTACATAAGTTGTTAAATGTGAGGTCATGGGTTCGAGTCAAATCCTAGACCGGTGTATGTATTATTTTTATACATAACAAATCTCGATTTCTATTGGTACTAATATTATTACAAAAAAATTATTATTAGTATGTTAAACTTACTATTATATGTATCCATTAATAATATCATTATTTTTATCATTATTATAAATAATAAAGTTGTTATTATTATTATTAAAGATCATATTATTATTATTTAGTAAAATCATATTTTTATTCATAATTATTAGCAATAATATTAATATAGTTATTTTATGAATTTGTTTAGAAATCAAACCGACATCGAGTATAGCATCATTATTTACTATCAATATTATTATTTATTATTATTATTATTATTATTACTATTATCAACAACATTTTAGTTAATACTAAGATCGTTATTCTTTAACTATTATTATTAGTATATACTATATTAGTATTATTAATAATAATATTTGTTATTATTATTAACATCACTATCTTATATATATATATATACACATACATATACATATAACATATATTTTAGAATTATTATTATCATTACAATCTTTATCATTAATAATATTATTATAAACTTTATTATCAATTCATTTTTATAAAAACCGAACTCTTGATTTAAACCCGTCTTGTTTCTATTTAATATTGGTTTAGTTATTTAAAAGCCCAATAAAATAATATTATTTTATTTTAAATTATCAACTTAGTACGAGTCGCTAATCATTAACCGGTAATCCGATTTACAACCGAACCTCCTCGTTCAATGTTTCCAATATAGTTTCATTATGGTTTCAAGTTCAATAATATATATTAAATTATTTATTTTAGCTAAGGTGTTTATCGTTTCAAGTCGGATCTGTTCGTTTACCGTTCGAGCTTCATTTGTTTATCTATTTATTTATCGGTTCATCAATCGAGGTGAGTACTTTCATACCCCTTTTTCCATCTTTCGTTTTGGGGTGACATTTCATACTTATCAAACTAAATGCTTTATCTGCTTGAATCTTTAAACCCACAAACGTGATTGTATACTTTACTTGAATAATTGCTCGATTTGGTGTTCTATGCTTAAATGTCTATGTGTTTATCGCTTTTGGATGGTGGAACTATAAATCCTAGACCATTTGGCAACCCCTCATGGCAAGGTGTCGTTAACGTAATGCAATTAACGATAACTATAAAATCCTAGACTTTTTGGCATCCCCTTATAGCTAGGTGTCGCTAACTTGTTTAGTGATAACTATTTATCCAAGTTTATAGCTTTTATTTATTGTTTCGTATACAAGTTTTGTGGCTTTTTATTACGATGTACTTATATGCACAAACTTATGAATTGCTCACCAACCTTGGTGTTGACAAACTTTATTTTATGAAATGTTACAGGTTTGACTTTGGTTGACTTGAGGACTTGACGACAACATTACCAAGACTATTAGGATAATAGTAAAACGAACAATATAATTGCTACTTGTATTCAACTTGTTTGTGTGGACGAGATGTGTTGTTTATTGATACGTTGAATTAAAAGGAGTTAATTAAATATTGTCACTTTAAATAGTGTCTTGTGTATTTGGGCAATCTGTTGCACCCCGGCATGTTCCGCCGCCTTTGGTCGGGGTGTGACAGATTGGTATCAGAGCCACAAGACTATAGGATAGGTGGTTAGACGTGACGACCTAGTATAGTCACTTTAGGGTCTTTATACGTGTTGCCTATACGTGTTTACCCTACTTGATTTTTCAATACACTTGTTTATTTATATACTTATTTAGTTTATCAAATCATAATTATACACATATACACACTTTCACAGTATTCCAAGGTATCCTTACCTTAAAACGCAAAAAACATTAGTTTTTATTGTGTTTTATGGATCACAAGCTTAACTTGGATCCCGTTGATTCAAATCTCCTTAAAGATTGTCTCATGTGAGATAACCACTTTAAGTAGTCGAATGCGAGCGTTCCGCCCGCCATCCAAATTTTCGGTGTTAAAACAATAGAACTACGGTGATTTCGTGGACTAGCGTTTTAACATGACGTTGTATTCTGATTTATTGTTTTTGTTTCAATCGTTATTTGAGTCGAAGACATGAAAAAGACACGGTGGTACGTGCACATGTTTAGACTCCAACATGGTATTTTTTACTAAAGGTTTTTAGTGTCGGAATATCAAGTCATGGTGGTTCATGCACGATTTATCTGCCTTTAAATCTTAAAACATTATTATTACGTTTCAAGAATTTAAACCATTTTTCCTTCATTTTGTTATAAATTCTTATCACGAGTCTTCATTTATAAATGTTATAATTTTTCTTATTGTTAATAATTCTTTTATATCTCAATTTTATATGGTAAAGTTTTACACCAATTTTTTCTCATTTTGATTTCACAATAATTTTTATTTCTATTTCGTTCAGTAAAATCTCTTCGTTATAAAAAGGAAAATAAATAAATAAATATATGTATATTTATAGTTTGATCTATTCATAATGATTTTTAATATGCCATTTATTTTCATTAAGACTACTTACAAACACAAATCTTATTATATAAATTTCATCATATTAAGAAGGTTGTATAATAAATTTCACCTCAACTTTTCAAGTAAATTTTATTTTTATAACTATTCTGTTTATTTTGGATGATCACTTCAAAATTTTAATTATTTAAACTTCTCACGACATTTTAACTATACTATATTATATAATACACGTGGTAAAAATCTTCACTACCCAAATTTATTTTCATAACAGCTTTCATCATGCAATATTTGGCTCGTTATAAATTTTCGCAAATAAAAGTTTACATCATACGATTTTACACGTTTTAAAAGTCTTATGATAGTTTTGCCATGATCTTTCAAGAAAGTCACAAACTTATAGTTCGTAATCTTCTTGAAAATCTTATGCAAAACTTCATAGAAATTTTACTTTAAAGATCAAAATCGTTTACTAGTGATTTCTAGATTTGCAATACCTGTCATTCTAACTTACCATGATATTTTTGTTACACGATATTAAATAACGAACTTGGTAAAAAAATTTCATTTCGCAACTTTGTATTCCCAAAAACGACATTCATCATTTAATATTGAGACTTCATAACAAACTTTGATATTCAATTTAAGTATTTTAAATTCCTCATAAGTAAAAAAAAATATTGTAATCTTTATAAAAAAAAAGATTTTGTGTGGTTCACACGCTCGGATCTCAAAAAGAAAATTCTATTTATAATATATATATATATATATATATTCATATATATATATATATATATATATTAACTTGTATTTTTAATTATCAAAATTTTCATGGACATTTCAAACATTATTTATAAATTATGATATTGATATTTTCAATTTAATACCTACTATTAGTCAAAATTTCCCTAAACATAACCACAAGTTCTCAAACACCCGTACCCCATTTCAAACTACCGCCTCAAATGAAACCATCTTTACACTTCAAAAGTTTTTCCCGCGCACTCAAATCTTTCCTCAATATGAACGAAAACTAGACATCCAAAAGTATACCATCACCCAGCCAAACCCCATACAAGTCCAAGATATACGAAATCAACCCAACAAAAGGCCCTAACTACCGACACTTCTACGCCACAAAAAAAACCCTATCAAACTCACCATCCTAATACTTCAAGAAAACCGACAAACACACTCACGAATGCCTTGAACATATACAAACCAAAGCTTACCCAACTATGACTCAAATTATTCGACCCATGCTATGTCAATTCACAGAACCATATCGCCACACCGTTTCCATCCAACCATAGAGTTGATGTCAAAATAGTAACCCAAACACTCATTACAAATACATGTATAAACCAAATCTCAACCCAAACTAGCCTAGATCAAAATTTTCCAACCCATCAACTTAACCTGAACTCAAATAAGCAAAACCTCACCTATTAGCCCAACCACTACTCACACAAGCATCCAAGCCTAAACCACTCAAACGACCTAAATTCAACAAACCTCGTAAATCCAACTCAAGAAAACCCAACTACGCAAGCCAACCGAAACATACTCACTCTTCACCAAATTTCCAAAACATTCACCATCTGAAGCCTAAAACCTCTCTATACACACACAAGCTTCACTTTACCCTTAAATTCCTTTATATATATACCTACATACAACTAGTGTTTTTATAACAACCTCATGTGTTCAAATAATCACTTTTAAATTATACACTCTAAAAATATGTATATATTGCATATATTGTATCGCCATGACAATAAAATTTGAATATGAGGATTTTTTTTTCAAAGGTTGTTAAACGATTATGAGTATGATTTCAAGATTTTAAATATTGTCACCTAAGGTGATAAATCTCTTACTAACTTTATAAATACGAGGTTTCATTTGAATGTTGAATGAGGAAATTATTTAGTAATAAATTACAACTTTCACCATATTTCATAAACTCAATGACCATGGCTTTGCGAATCTTTTGGGGTGCGTTTACAAATACTTTATGCTTCGTATTATGACCTGAATTTTGTTCAATAACGATTTACACAATTATTACTTCTTATTATCGCAAGCATCATCACTTTATATAATTTATTTTCATCACAATAGCTTTATGTATACAAACCCCTTTAACAATTTGGGTTACAAGATTTACATTCAATAATGATTTAAACGATTCCCTAGCTACGCGATACCGCGATATATTGATATAATTATATTCATTTTCTTGGAAACAATAAAACGGCCTCACATAAGACCTTATTTTCAGTTTTAGTCTATTATACGTTACGCGATTTACATATTTCGACATTAAATTCGAGTCTCACAATTATTGCGATTTTATTTTTATTCGATAAGATGTTTCAATGGCAATATTATGCACTTGAGATTTCATTTTTGTGTTTCGATTTTCGTGACCAAGTGCAAACTATTCAATAACAATTTGTGTAATACTTTCAAAACCTTAACTTCGCCAAAATCTCCTTTTTTCTTTTAAACGATATTATCATGACTATGTTATTTATATTTGAGCATTTATGTAAACACGATTCTATACATTATTCTATATCATTTCATCTAATCTATTAACGGCCTATGTGTGGCTGTCTACAAGTTTTGGCACTATTAGAAACCGTTATTATAATGACGATTATATAAATGGTTTCACAATAGTGGTCGTATTCACGTTTTATCACATTTCATTGATTGTTTTGGTTGTTAACTAAATACTATTTTATTTATATTGATGCACGTATGCGTCACCCCAAAGAAACTCACCTCATTCTTGTGTTTTCAAGCAATCGTAATCCTAATTACTTATAACCTCAAGTTTGTTCACATGTGAAACTCATCGTACGACGTTATTGCAAGTTGTATAGTCGTTTATCCCAACCTTATGTGATCATTTATTGGACTTTTCATTTCTATTTATCGAGTTTCATCTTATCAATTTTATTTAGTACCTTGATTTATAGACTTTGGTAATTATCTTGATGACTTTTAACTTCGGATCTTATTTCATATTGTTTACCCTAAATTTATTATTATTATTATTATTATTTATTTGATCGTCCTTACTTACTTTAAGCCGAATTGTTATTTTCGCCTTGGTTTACATTCTAAGACTTTAAACTGTTTCCTTTATGTATCCCATTTTCCTACTTGCTAAAAAGTCAATCCCGAAAGTCTCAACCGCTAGAACTGTTTTGTCAATATTGGTAAAATTTAACAAATTTATTTACACATTTAATAGTTAAAGATTTCAAAATAAATATGTCTCTTAAACCACGCAATGGAACGAACCATGTGGACCATACGACGATCGAAATAATTATGGGTTCACACTTAATTATCGAAATCCCCGTATGGAAGTCATGGTAAGTACGATTGTGTGCTATAACTCAGACCCGAGGATGATGGCTATAAAACGATAAAAATGCGAATATGCCTTATATGCCTCATATGCCTCATATGCCTCATAATTTGTACAGGCAAAGATTCAGGCATAATCAGGCTAATACCTCTGTCGATGATTGGAACCGAAACAAGTCTGGCAGGTTTAGTCCTCATCAGACCAAGCCTGACATGTTTCGCAATAGGGTTAGAAAGTGTGCTTCGGTATCAAAGACAAACATACATTCTAAACCTAAACAGGTAAAGAAGACAAAATCGTGTCCTTCTAACCCAAAAACACCGGAAATGAAGCAAACCATTAAATGGATGTCACAGACGAACAAAGAACCATGGGTTGTTAGGATCAGTGATTGATGGTTTAGTTGGAGCTCATTAAGGTTGTATAACAGAGATTTAGAGGCTTTCGCATTTTCCAAGAAGAAACCCAAATGGTTTTCTGTCTCCAGCTGTCAAATAATTTCTTTGACCGAGAACTCATGTTCTCGGTTGACGTTTGTTGACCGAAAACGCTGGACTTTACCGAGAACTCATGTTCTCGGTCAACCTTGACAGAGAACACTCGTCTTTGACAGAAAACCATTGAATTTTGACCGAGATCCCTTATGTTGACAGAAAACTCTGTGTGGACCGAGATCAACTATAATATTATTATTATTTTTCCCTTAAAGTCCACCTAATGTGTTTTTGTTATCATTGGTCCCTCATGTCTTAGAACATGACTAACTTGCTTTGAAATATAACTATAGTCAAGATTGTCGTTACTAACTTGACTCGTTTGGTGCAGTAATGGCTGATCAGACTCCGTTAAAGTTTGTGGATACACATAATATTGCTGGACATTTATTTGATCCGCCGCTGGCTCAAAAGGAGTTCAAGTCTATGATTTTCAGCCTCAACACTTGTAGGATTTCTCACGCATTACGAGAAAACCCTGTCATATGCAGGAAGATGATCACTGATTTTTGGAATAATGCCTCAATAAATCAGCGAGGGCCAGATGGAGTTATGTCGATAAACTCCAAAGTACAGAAGAAGACAGTCGTCATCACAGAGGTAATTATAAGGGAGGTGCTTTTGTTTGGTGATCAACCTGATTAACCGACATAATACTCTACTACAGCTGTCTTTGAGATTCTCACTACAATGGGTTATGAGGGTACTTATCCTCCAGTAATCAAGAAGTTATTTCACCCATACTGGAGGTTTTTGACACACGCATTCTTCACATGCGTGTCAGGTAGAAAGGGGGGATTTGACGAGATAATTCATACTCAGATGTCTGCTATCGTTGCTCTGATCGTGGATTGGAATTACAACTATTCCATGTTTGTTTTCAATGAGATGATGAGCAACCTGAAAGGGAAGAAGAAGGAGATGTTTCTTATGTATCCTCGATTTTTACAGATGATTTTGACTCCTATTATACTGATCTTGTCAAATCTGTTGAAACTTTAGATATGAGGTCGCTGGGACCCAACATTTTTGGGTTGATGAAACAGTCCAGGAAAGGATCAAAGATCGTTTATCAGGGTCTTCACGCTCTGGTTAAAATTGGCCAGTTTTCCGAAACAGAAGTTGCTTCTGTTATTGCTCAAGTAGCTGAAGAACCTGCAGCGCCAGCTCAAAGGCGTGTTGCTACATTTGAGATCTCTGATGATGAAGATGAAGAGATAGAACACCGAGACACCGCTAGTGCTCCAACTGCTGAAAAAATACCGGATTTTGAGACTTTTAAAGAATTACTACAGTCAACTGCATTGAAGCCTCCTCAATCAGCTGTTGTAAATAAGAATATTATGATATCCCCGAGGAACCAGCCGCCGATCTTATTCAACGCAAACGAAGGAAGAAAGATCCGATAACTGGCGTGCTGGTCAGTGAAACTGAAACAACCACACCATCAACAACAACAAGCCCACAACAAGAATCACGTCAACCTAAGTCGATTTCTCCTGAGACTCATGTTGATCCAAGCCCATTCACTGCCGAGCCTCACACTCAAGATCAGATTTTTGACGACATTGCTCGTGAGTTCGAGTTTGAGGCTGATTTTCAACATACTGATGCTCCCTCTAGCTCATGTAGCCTAGTCAATCAAGGTCTGTTAAGTTCTGGTGTTTCTGATAAGGTTGCTCAGATTCTTGCTATGCAAGAAAAATTTCTACATAACAAAGGTAAGGGAATTGTGCTTGACAACGCTCTTGTTGATGTACATGCTCTTCAACATCGAGTCTTTGAGCTCGAACAAGATTCTGTTGTCAAATATGTACGGATCCAAGAACTGGAAGCTAGTAGATTCCAAAATTAAAGAGCTTCAGTCAAACATGGTCTCACTAACTGCTGTTTATCTAGACCTCTAACAAAAACTTGTTCAGAAGTTTGTAGATGAATTCAAGATCAGTGCTGATGTAACTTCAAAGATGCCCAACGTTGATCAAGGTGGTAGCTCTACTGTTAATCCAGTTGAAAACATAGATGAGTCTGAGACACTGAAACAGTATATGTCTGCACCTCCAATCACCAAAGAGAAGTCAGATAGAGTTCAAAAGAAGTTGTTGGTTATGAAAAACTCCAATCAGAATGTTGAGTCATCTGATCACCCAGACAGGTTCGTTGTCACCTTTCCAGAGAGGTTCTCAGATAAATATGGGGATCGATCTAGTATTGTGTCATGGGGTTTTGATTCTGAGAAGAATATGTGATGGGTTAAACGAAAGTCCGGCGTACTATAAGAAGATGAAAAATTTCGGATCCTTGACTAAGGTGGATCTCAGTGATTTGATAAACTCTCCATTCCACAACCCAACAAATGATAAACGTGGTAGGGATTTCTGGAACTTTCTGAAAGGCCAAGTTGATAGAGGCTTTCTGAACATGTCAACTGCAGAGTCCTTTTTGAAGAAGGCTAAGGGGGTCAAGGATCCAAAGACAGGAAAGACAATGGTCAGTGTTATGTGGCCTTCTACAAAGAAGGCTACTCATATTCCTGTACCTAAAGCTATTGCAGATGGTACTCTAGATACATGAGATTCTGGATGTATGACAGTGAGACCGCCACCATTGTTGTACGTTTGTCGAAGGGCAAAGGGCAGTATAGATTTGTTGATACAAGAGATTTACTAAAGCTTGGAGAGAAAGACATCAAGACCCTCAGCAAATTTCAGATAATCGCTGATCCAATCTTCGAAACGGTTGCAAAAGAATTTACAAGTATGGTAGCCTCTACTATCTGGTGCAAGTTTTGGGCAGGTGCTTTGAAAGATGCTGATATTGATTGTATGGAGCATGACTGAATACCAACCTACAAACCAAGGGGGAGATTGTTGGGCCTAGTTATTTGGTTTATTCTTAGTTTGTTTGTTTTGTTTTGGGCTGCGTATGTAAACCGATATCACTTTGGATCCCGGTGGGCTTTGGGGCTTTGTTGGGCTAGTAGGTTGAGCACCCTACATATAGAATGCATTGTATAGGGTTCAAGGGAGTTCATTGAGTTGGTTTTTGGCCGTGTAAGGGAGTTCAAGACGTGGTTGTAATTGTCGTGCTTAAGCACCCGACGTATAATAATACGCGTGTTTTGAAGCAGTTCTTGTGTCTTACTTATTTTGTGTTTCTTGTTCTTGAATCATCTAGTGTTGGAATTCTGCACCAACACTTAGATCGTTGATATCATAATTGAAAGATCCGTCTTGGACCTTACATAGACCTTTTTATTGTTTTGTCAATATCATCTTTCATTGACAGCCTTTTGTAATAGGATTTAACTTGAGCTTTTGACGTACCATGAACTCTCTCCATTGCAATGCCTTTATCAATCGGGTATTTGCATTTTCTTCCATATCTCTTCATCAGTTCATCAATCTTTTCTTTCTAAGATGTTTCCCTTCTCAATCTCTCCTTTTCTTCCTTTTCAATTCTTTCAACATTGGTTTTGTAATTGTTAGGACATGAAATGTCACATGTATGTCCCCAGTTCTATCAGGCTGGTTCAACATGAAACCAACGATCGTGAAACCAAGTTAACGTACTGAAAATGGCAAACGAAGCTGATTCGATCGAATCAGTGACTGATTCGATCGAACCAGATCTCATTCGATCGAATGAGTATCTCATTCGATCGAATGAGTCTTCGGTATATAAACGTTACTTGGGAAATTTCACAAGGAGAGAGAACAGAATACACACTCACGAACCAGCAGCCTACAGAAACTCTCTCGATTGTTCTTCGTGTTCTTGGTCGTTTCCTCCAATCCTAGGCGTCAAACCCCTTTAGGAATCGTACCTACGTGCCCGTTGATCACCACCGAGTCGCCGTGTTAGAGGATTCCGCACTCTAACACGTTGCCCCGTGAATCGTTGGGAAACCGAGTCCCGAATCGGTCCTACAAAGTGGTATCAGAGCTTAAGGTTCTTGATTCACGAAAGATTCGTGGTGATATTCGTGTTTTTCTCGTGAAAATCATATATTTTGCTTGAAAAATTTTCGAAAACTAGTGTTTTTGTTCTTGGTGTTCTTATCAAAAACTCATAAAAGTCATATATTTTGGTTTTTGATCTCAAGATTTGGTGTTAAAATTCCGGGTTTTATCAAGAACATTCATCGTGTTCTTCGTTTTTAATCGTTTGATCCATTTTTGTTTGGTTGGTTAATTGTGTAAGTGTTAATACACTTAAAAGAGTCATATTTTGCTTCCAAATCAACTTGGATTCGTGTTAGTGAATTTACAACCGAAAATCTGGTCAAATCTTCTAAGTTTGGAAATTCCATAAATCCCGATCGAACTAGTCGTAGTTTTGGAACTCATTCGATCGAATAAGCTTTCTATTCGATCGAACCAATTTGAATTTTGACCGAATCAGTTTTTCCCGCCGTGATTTGCGCCAAGTCCATTCGATCGAATCAGTTCATCCTTTCGATCGAACCTGCTTCCAGTCGATCGAACAAGTCTCATATTCGATCCACCCATTCGATCTCTTTCTTATTCGACTGCCAGAACCCTTTCGATCGAACC